>NC_052352.1:28109545-28142106 GCF_009727055.1 Benincasa hispida | reverse complement strand
CATTTTTTGTTTAATTTTAAAACTTAAAATTAAATTAAAGTTAATTTAATTTAAATATATAATAACTAACTTATTCTATGTATATATAACTATATATTATATAACACATAAACTATAGTTTTTAATTCTCTCATTAATGCATGGTATTTAATATAAATCACATTTATACTAAGCATAATTATACGAGTCTCATCCATATAATTAGAATTTGAATCATATTTAAATATTTAATTCCTCTCTTAATAAATTGTGTTTTATAATGTATCAAATATATTATATTAATTATATCACACATATATTTAATTTAAATTAATTATATCACATATGATTAATTTTCTCAATTAATTTGAACAATTCAAATTAATCCAAAATTAATTCTCAATAATCCCTGTTGAGCTATAGAGGGACCTTATGGACCTGTAGATTGAAGCTCCAATGATACTTGAAAAATTAATTAAACTCTATTAATTAAATTACTCAACATCCACTAACTGTCGGTCACTCTACTAAAGATCGACAGCTGCACTCTTCGCACTACAGATACATTTTTGTGTCTATTGGATATAACCAATCAATAATGCGATGACCCTTCACAAATTGCTCATAAGTACAGTTGGGTTAAAATTACCGTTTTGTCCCTATAGTTACATCTAACTTCTTAAGTACTACCGATCTCTCTAATGAACAATAAGTCATAGTCCAACTATGACCAAACCCCTCGCAGACCAAGAAAGGGTGTGGCGCCACATTTGTTCAAGCCCTGGAATCAACCCTTAAAGGAGCAATTTATCTACTTATCCCGACATTAGGGAATGAGTGAATTTCGTTTTGTGTAGCTGTGTTCCTAGCTCCCCAATTAGACGAATCCCCAAAATGGTAGGCTTATTGAGTTGGCGATCTGGCCACGCTCACCTATAAAAATCAAAGGCCCGCCTTCATAGGAAGGAGTTCACCACTCACTCAAGATTCAAGTCATATTATCTATGGTCATCTTGGGAAATGTTAGTCTCTATTATTAATGGTGTTATATAATGAGACTATTCATTTCATGGTCCAGTCTTATACAAACTCTTTTATATAGAACACCCCTGCTCATATGTCTGTACGTGAATGATCAAGATCAAATCATTTGTAGCACTTTACAACAATTATAACATCTACAAAGCGGGTGGTATTCATAGTGTCACTAGGATAAGGTTGAAGAAACTCTAAAACTAGAGAACCAGTGAGCGGAAGCGAATCGTTCTAAACTCCATTGAGAAAGAACACATGCATTTATAGTCACTCAGAAACGATTATGCATAAAGAATAAATTACAAAATGCTTCTTAAATTAAATACAAAGGATCGAGTGATAATACCTTTGAAGAATTCTTTCTTCACGTATTTCCCTCGATCAGTCTCCAACGCGTCCAAACAGCACGAATGCAACGATCAACTGGAAGATCCTCGATCACCAGCTAGTTAAACTCGATCCTCAATGCTCGAACTGAAGGAATGATATATCATGCAACGGAAGACTACAGAATCATTAAGCACTTAAACTACATTTAATTTGAGTTTAAGCATACTGTTCATATGATATTCATAAGAGGGTTTGAAATATATATTATCTTTGAAGATTTCCCCACAAATTTAGCTGAAATCCACCAAGATAGAGCTTGAATCACTGAGAGGACTACCATCGAGATCTTCTCTACTATGCTCAAGCTGGAATGTGTGGTGGAAACACTAAATCAAGTTGAATTGATGAAGAACAAATGTAGGGTTTTCGAGTTATCACTTTAGAACGTATAACTCAGAATTGTTTTTTGTTCTTCTTGCATGGAGCTTCTATATATATGAAGAATTCATGCAAATGTATAGGATTGCATGAAGAACAGCTCTAGCTTGAAGATCATTAAATCTAGAAATGGAATTTGGTGATTATCCAACAAATGTGTTAGTAGGTTTTTCCCAAAAATGGAAAAACCCATTAACCTGAAATGATTTCAAAAAATCATTTTACTTAAAATAAAATTAATTTAAATAAAAATAATTTTAATTGATTTTTAATAATATTAATTTAATATCGAAATATTAAATTAATAAAATATTAATATCACCAATGAATCAATTTTAAATTTAAATCATAATTTAAATATTAATTGATTTTTCAATTTCGTTTAATTTCAATTAAATTAAACGTTTATAATTGTATCGTATACAATCAAACGAAAACCCTAAAATTGAATTTGAACATTTCAAATTCATAACCCGAATTTCATACGTCAATACTCAATTTGTTATTCGAATTTAATGAGCCAGTAGAGGGACCTAATGGACCTACAGATCATGAGCTCCAATGATCTGTAACTAATTTGTTAAAACTCTTTAATCGAATTAATTACTATTCGTTAACTATCAAGACATACCACTATAGCTGATAGTTACCTCTCCTCACTATAGATATATTTCTGTCCATATAAACCATAATCAGTAAGTCGATCCTTCATACGTTGTTTGTATTTACAGTTAGGTCATAATTACTGTTTTACCCCTGTAAATACATCTTGTTCCTTAAGTTCCCACTGACACTTTAATGAACAATTTTGATTCATAATACTACTTATGAATCATGTCCTTCTTTATCATGAGAAGGCGGGGCCCCGATTATTCAAGACCTGGAATCAGCACTTAAGAGAACAACCTATCTGCTAACCTTAAAATGCATAGGAGTGAATTCCATCTGGCAGAACTATGTCCCCAGCTATCCATCTGGTCTTATCCCCAAAATGGAAAGCTTATTGAGAGTGCTGCTGGACTACTCTCACCTATGTAGATCAAAGGATAATCTCGAATAAACAGGAGTTCATAGCTAGCTTAGGATTAAGATCGAGTTATCCTAGGTTACTTAAGTATGAAATAGTCAGTTTTAGCAGTTAACAGTCGTTATAAAGAAAACTGACTATTTCGTGGTCCAGTCTATATGCAAACTCATTGCATAGGATGCCTCCACTCACACGTCTCTACATGAATGATCTGTGGATCACATCATCTGTATTACCTATAAAAAATGGACCACATCCAATAGTGTTACTAGGATGAGATACCCAATTTCATCCATATACTTATAGACCATTTATGCTATATACTATTAACTTGATCCTGTTTATGTCACCAAATAAAGTTAAAGTATTCATACTATATCCACGGATATGTTTATTGGATTTTCATAATAGAATGCAATCAACTACTTTATTGAATAAGATACTCAATAATATTTTATTGATAAATAGAATGTTTAACATAAAATTTAAGAACTATGAATTCTAGGACATTTCTAATACGAACAGAACAAGACACCACCACAAGGTTACCTTGGTATTCTCAGTGTGAGAATTCAGGGGTTGTGGGCTCTATATGATTTTGGATAGAGGGATGGAGGAAGAAAACGATCGAGTATGCGATGAACAATCATATAGAGGAAGAAGCCTATCATATAGACTTGATACTCGATCACATAGAAGAAGAAGTCTATCGTATAGACTTGATACTCGATCATGTAGTCTCTCAAGCTATCGTCTAGTATACTCGGTGCTATCGCATAGTCACTCGACGAGTAATCCGATAGCGATTTCTATGAGATGATTTGACCGAATGATTTGAAAAATAATTTTTCCTTTTATCTCACAGTTACCATAAAACCGTGTATAACCATCCACCAAGGTTGGTTATTGAGAAAAAGAAATAATAATTATCATATAATTAATAAATTATAAATACATATAATAACTAACTTATCATATTATATTTATAACTAACTTATCATATTATATTTATAACCTATAGTTTTAATAGTGCATCATATGCAACATATAAACCATAGTTCTTTTTCAATTTTATGGTATTTAATATAAATCATATATATATATATATTAACTCCTCCAATCAAATAATGTATCAAATACATCATATCAATTATATCATATATAATTGAATCAATTTAATTATATTATATATAATTAAATTCTCTCTTGTTAATTTAAACACTTCAAACTAACCCAAAATCTGATTCTCAACTTGAATCCATTGAGCTACCAAGGGAATCTTATGAACCTGTAGCTTGAAGCTCCAACAGTACGTGAATAACTGACTAAACTCTTTAATCACGATATCCACCATCCGTTAACTGTCGGGCACTCCACTAAAGACCGACAGTTGCACTTTTCGAACTATAGATATATTTCTGTGTCTATTAGATATAACCAACCAACATTGTGATGACTCTTCAAAAATCGCTCATAAGTACAACTAGGTCAATTTACCGTTTTGCCCCTGTAGTTACATCTAACTTCTTAAGTACCACTGATTCCTCTAATGAACAATAAGTCACGGTCCCACTATGACTGAGTCATCCTTTTCCAAGAGAGGGTGTGGCCACTATGTTCAAAACCCGGAATAAGCTCTTAAGGGAGCAATTTATCTACTTACCCCTACATCGAGGAATGAGTGAATTTCGTCTAGTGTAGTTGAGTTCCCAGCTCCCCAATCAGACGAATCCCCAAAATGGTAGGCTTGTTGAGTTGGTAATCTGGCCACTCTCATCCATACAAATCAAAGGATTGCCTTCATGAGCAGGAGTTCCCAACTCACTCAGGATTCAGGTCATATTACCTATGGTCATCCTAGTGAAATGTAAGTCTCTATTATCAACAGTGTTATATAAAGAGACTAATCATTTCGTGGTCAGGTCTTATAAAAACTCTTTGTATAGGATACCCCACTCGCATGTCTCCACATGAATGGTCAGGATCAGATAATTTGTAGCACTTTACAACACTTGTAACATCTACAAAGTGGGTTGTATTCGTAGTATCACCAAGATAAGGTATCTCTCTTTTATCCATATACTAAAGACCATTTAGGTTATTATTTAAACAAGATCCACATGTATGTCTCTACATACTTGTTTAAATTTACATAAAATAACCTCGGATCTTAGTTTATTGGATTAAATAAATGCTTATAAAATAACACTTATTTTATTAATAACAATATGTTTACAGAGTTACAAACTATGAGATTACAAGGAGATATTTGGAACAACTTCCAAATCAATAAGGAACTTCTAAAGCCAAACAACCTCTTTACCAGCTTCACTATCAGCTACGTATTCGGCTTCCATAGTGGAGTCCGCGATGCATCCTTGCTTGATGCTTCGCCATACTATAGCTCCTCCATTAAGAGTGAACATTAAACCTAATGTTGATTTTCGAGAATCTCTATCAGTCTGAAAGTCAGAGTCTCTGTATCCTGTAAGGATCAGATCTTTATCTCCATACACGAGCATATAGTCCCTCGTTCTTTGAAGATACTTGAGGATCGTTTTGATCGTCGTCTAGTGATCTAATCCTGAATTAGATTGATATCGACTGACAATCCCTACTGCATAGCAAATTTCAGGTCTAGTACATAACATTGCATACATAAGACTACTAACAACCAATGCATAGGGATCCGTCTCATTTCCTTAACCTCTTGAGATGTCTTAGGACATTGTTCCTTAGACAAAAAAAATTCCATGCTTGAAAGGTAATAAACCCTTCTTAGAATTCTGCATCGAATATCAGACAAGCATCTTGTCAATGTATGATGCCTAAGACAAGGCCAACCTTTTGTTCTTACGATCCCTTATGATTTGGATCCCTAAAATAGACTACACCTCTCCCAAATCTTTCATTTGGAATTGGGCAGCTAGCCATTTCTTAACGTCAGTAAGAAAACCTACATGATTCCCAATGAGTAGGATATCATCCACATACAGCACAAGATAAGCTACTGAGTTGTTGATGATTTTCTTGTAAACACAAAGGCTCATCAATATTCTGATGAAAGCCAAATCTTATATTCCAAAATCTAGATGCTTGTTTTGAAGGAACTCTTATTCAAGAGTACCTACGAGCGGAAACGGATCTTTCTAATTCATTGTGACAGAATTACAGCATATACATTCAAACATACTTTTATAATGCTAAAGGGATCAAGAAATCATACCAGATGAAGATTTCTCGAATCTGAAGCCCAACCATCTACCTCGAATAGTCATCATTCAAACAGAAGGAATCGGAGAAGACAACACCACTTAGAGCCTTCAGTATTCTTGGAGTGAGAATCCAAAGTGTGGACTTTGTTCGGATTTGGTAGAGGGAAGGAGGAAGAGCGACTGTACACAACGATTAAGCAAGTGGGAGATGTGGTCGTCTATCGCATAGACAATATGTTTGATCGTTTAGGTAAAGTATACGATCCTGTAGTAAAAGTAAACGATCGTGTAGGAAAAGGGTGAGTGATCGTACAAAACGATCGCGTAGGAAAAACTAAGCGATTGTCTATATGATCGTTTAGTAAATACTAGGAGCTAAACGATCGCTTAGGAAAAAGGTAAACATTCGTTTAGATAATAGCGCACGATGGTGCAATTGGTGTGCGATCGCTTAGCAATATCGTATATATAAGCGATCAGTCCTATCATATAGGTACTAATTTTCTAAATGATGATACTATCTTTTTCATAATACTCGCGCACCCCGAGATCAACATACTGTCTGCTATTTATAATGCACTCCTCCGTTATTTTAAACGAAGAGGCGCCTTTTCATTTCCTTTATAACCGTCCAATTAATGTGATCTTATCACATTCATAACTTATAAATTAATATCAAATATTAATTATAATATTTTTTTCCTCTACTAGATATAAATCATATTTATATCCAATTTCCTCCAAATTAATGTATCTCATATATAAAGTTAATTACATCATATTTAATTAACTCGTTCAATTATATCATATCTAATCGAACTCCCTCTTGTCAATTTGAACATTTCAAATTGACCCAAAAACTGACTCTCAACTTGTATCCAAGCTACCAAGGGGACTTTATGGACCTATGGCTCGAAGCTTCAACGGTACGTGAATAGCTGACTAAACTCTTTAGTTACGATATCCACCATCCGTTAACTACCAGGCATTCCACTAAAGACTGATAATTGAACTCTTCTTGCCATAGATATTTCTATATCCATTAGATATAACCAAATATTAGTACGATGACCCTTCACAGATGCTCGTAATTATAGCAGGCCAATTTACCGTTTTGCCCCTGTAATTACATATTCCTCCTTAAGTACCACTAATCCCTCTAATGAACAGTACAACATAGTCCAACTATGTGTGAACACCTCTCGGGCCAAGAGAAGGTATGTGGCACCATATAGTTCAAGCTCTGGAATCAGCCCCTAAGGGAGCTATCTGTCTACTTACCCCTACCTCGGGGAAGGAGTGAATTTCATCTTGTGTGGCTGAGTTTCCAGCTCCCAAATTAGACGAAACCCTAAAATGGTAGGTTTGAGTCGGTGTTCTAGCCACTCGCACCCATGCAAATCAAAGGACCGCCTTCAATGGCAGAAGCTCCCAACTCACTCAGGATTGGGGTCATGTTACCTATGACCATCCTAGTGAAGTGAAGTCTCAGTTATGAACAGTGTTATATAACGAGACATTAACACTTCGTGGTAAGGTCTTATACAAACTCTTTGTATAGGACGCCCCCGCTCCCCTACACGAATGATCAGGATCAGATCATCTGTGATAAGTCACAACACTTGCGACCATTCCAAAAAGCGGGTCGCATTCATAGCGTTACCAGGATAAGGTTTCCCTCCTATATCCATATACTATAGACCATTTTGGTTATCACTCAAGACATGATCCACTTGTATGTTACCACAAACATGCTTAAGTTACATACAGATAACTAGGGATTTTAAGTTTATTGGTTTGTGGTAAAATGAAAAACATCTTAATGTGCAAAGTCAAATAGTAAAGTAAATATCATTTATATTATACATCACAAATATTCGTACAAAGTTGTTTACAAACTACTGGACACGAGACTTTAGGGCACAAAATGCAACAATCTCCCACTTGTCCTAAAGCGAAGTGGGGAGTATAAGTAAATAGGCACAAAACAATAAACTAGGGGATAAAAACCCAGTACAACAAAATCTCCCACTTGTCCTAGTCCAGCCGCAGGCGGTCCCGTAGACCCATGCTCTGATGGTTACTCTCAAACACTGTAGCCGTGAGAGCCTTCGTAAACGAATCAGCAACATTTTTCTCCGAGGTGATCTTCGTGACGATCACGCCACCTCGATGCACTATCATGCGGATCGACTTTAACATAGCAACAGGTGAGAAAGTCTCCTCATAGTCGACTCCCTCCACCTAGGTATAACCCTTTGCCACAAGTCGAGCCTTGAAGGTTTGCACTTTCCCATCAACACCCCGTTTGCACTTATAGATCCATTTATAACCTATAGGTCTTACCCCATCAGGCTGATCTATAAGATCCCATATCGAGTTGAAGTACATCAACTTCATCTTAAGATTTATGGCTTTGACCTATTCATCCCAATCAACATCCTCCATTTCCTTTTTATAGGACAACGGATCCTTAACGTCGCCATCTGTCACCATAGCTAGGATTTTTGTGAAACCCAAATAAGATCAGGCGAGTTCGTAACTTGATGACGGGCACAAATGCACGTCATCTTAGGCTTTTTATTTAGAATTATGAGGATTATTAAGTGAAATATGCGACGAATATGTTACGAATTCATGAGAAAATGAGTTTGCATTGTTTGGCATTAAGAATCTCGGCTAACCCATTATTATGCATTCAATTGTCTATCTTTGTAGCTAACGCAAGAAGCGAACGCATACGCGGAAGTCGGGCTATCGCAAATACGATTGCATGTGGAGAATTTCTCCATCGCAAAGGCAGACACATATGTTCGACGCATGGATGTTGCGGCCATCAACCACATGCGTCTATCGCATAGAAGTTGCGATCGCCAAGCGATTGCGGTCATCGCGTAGAAGTTGCGGTCATCAAGCGAATGCGATCATCGCAAGATTGCGGCTACACGATGATAACCATAATAGAAGGATGAACGCAAGGTTGGTGGAATGGAAACATGAATGCATATCTCAGGAGAATTAAAAGATGATGTTGACATTTCACCTACCACGCTATTAGCAGCAAAGATTCAGAAAAGGACCATCGCGCCGCGAATGTCAGAATCAGAGCAGGTCCATTAATGTTATCGGCGATCAAGCTCTATAAATAGAAGCGGACGGGCAGAATTTCATTTCATCCAAGGTTTTCTGCCCGAGGGTGGATCCTTATGATCCATACCAGAAGCATTAGAAGAAAGCTTGAGAGTTCTTCATCTCCTTCATCCATTCCGAGTGACGATATGAGCCTTCATCGGAGTCAGAGCTCAAGAGATTCTGCTCCACCGCCCTTCCATGGCACCATCGGCAGCCTTGACACACATCTACTGGAAGCAAGACATTGCTTCCAGCTAGCCTTTTCCATTTCTCTTCTTTCCTTATATTGTATTGTATTACATTTTGGCTTAAGGAATTAATACATTTTATGATCAATGCATTTCTATATTTCCTTCAATTTCATCTCCATCTTCCTTTACTTATCATCCTTAACTTTCATTGCATCATTAAGTAAGATTGCTAGAGTATCACATACTTAATCATGCGGCATAGGAATATGAAGCATGTAGCAACCCATCGAGAGGTGTGCGTTGCGTGAGTGTGTGAGAAAACCTTATTTGCTTAGTGTGAAGCTGTAGGAACGCTTGTCTATAAGCTGACGCAATGCTTGTCTATAAGTAAAATCAGCAACAACTAACTGCTTGGGAGGGTAAGTGGTTGGTCGCATTAAGCAGTGTAAGTAAGTGTTCACTAGAGATATGAATAATCTTATGTCAACCAGGCTTTTGCGGTTACCTTGTCTTATGTATGCGTCCATCACACCTTTAGAGCTACTCGAGAGAAAGTCTAAAGAAAGAGCCTAAGACTTGAGAGAGCTAGGTTAGAATCGAGGCTCGGGAGAGCTAGATTAAGTTCGCATGAGCAAGAATGAAGACTTAGGAATAAGTTCCGTTTGCTATTACAAATCACGTGCATTTGCGGCGGGCGTGTATGGCATGATCGCATTAGTTTCCATTGGCTGGGGTTTCCCTTGCGGTCAAGCTTAGGGTTGCGATGAAGACATCCACAAATTTTATATATTTTCCATACATTTACTACGCGTCAACAGTTGTCGTGTCTTTACCTCTCAATCATATTCTCACCGCTTACTCTGCTAGTTAGGAGTAGGAGTAGTTTATAGATTACAACCCCCATCATTCTTTTATTCATCTGCCGTAAACACATCACTGCATACATTTAGCTACAAGTCCCTTAGTTCGACCTCGGATCACTCGAGAAACTTGCATCCGCGTTAGACTTGGTGTGAGCGCAAGAAAACTTGTGACAGGAATGCATGGTCATCACATACATTTATAATCGCATATTGCATAGTTCAACGCATGACCACCGATGTATGAGAACCAACGTATAGCTTAAGATATGCATCGCATATTGCATCCCACTAATTTTAGTCATCAAGCTTAGAACTAACGTCATCATAACCCTCCCACTGCGTCGAGGTTCCCCAACTCTTGAGGTGGAACCGACCTACTAGATGAACTATCATCGAAAATTCTATTTGATGAATCAGGTCCTTCAACAACTCTTATTGAAGTTACAGTAGTTTCTTTGTAAAGCTCATTTAGTACGACTTTACTACGTGGACTGTGCTCCCTGAATTGATCATTCTCCAGGAAAGTAGCATTTGTGGAAACAAACACCTTGTTTTCAGATGGATCATAAAAGTAACCTCCTCGTGTACCTTTGGGGTAGTGTACAAAGAGGCACAACTTCGATCGTGATTCCAACTTCTTGGGATTTGCCTTAAGTACATGTGCTGGGCAACCTCATATATGGAAGTGACGCAAACTAGCTTTACATCCGTTCCACAACTCTAGAGGTGTTCTTGAAACACTCTTAGAAGGAACACAATTAAGAATGTATACTGCAGTCCCCACTGCGAAACCCCAAAACGAGTCTGGTAAGGAAGCGTAACTCATCATCGAACAAACCATGTCCAACAAGGTTCTGGAGAAATTCGTTGACATTTAGATTGAGTTACGATAGTTTTAAACATCTCTATGTTATGGAGGGAACTTACGGCTAAAGTTCTTAGCACATACAAGTTATTTTCCAGTATAGCTGTACAAATTTCAACATCATCCTTACGAATAAACACTTTATTCAATAGTGTAATTGTATTGTAACAGACACTTTACTGAAATAAGGTTCCTTTTAATTTCAGGAACTACAAAGATATCTTTTAATATAAGAAACCTATTTCGTAAAGTAAACTGGATATCTCCCACTGCTACAGCTAAGATGACATGCCCTGCTGCCTACTCACATCATCATCTCACCAGCCTCCAACCGTCGCCAGGATCTAACCTTCTAAGAAGAAGATCATACATGATTAGTGACGCCCGAATCTAATATCCAAGTAGAATCATCATTCTCCACTAAACAAGTTTCTAATACAAATAAATCATATTTACCTCTGTCTGCCCTGGCCTTAGCCTTGGCAGCCTCTTTTCTTTCAGATCACGAGGACAATTCCTCTTCCAGTGTCCGTCCTAGTTACAGTGGAAACATTTTCCTTTTTCAACTGATGGTGGACGCTTCTTCTGGGCGATAGGTGGCGGGTTAGCAGGTGCATTCCCTTTCCCTTTACCACCCTTCTTCTTTTTCCATTTTCCAGAGTTAGAAGTGGAAGGTGCAGATTTTGTTCCTGAGGTCGATTCTCGATAGAACCTTTTAGAGGACGAGACAACATTTGCCTCACCTCCCTTTTTCTCCTTACTTTTTAGCAAGGATTGGTAAGTCTACAACTCATTGAGGAGAGTGGTAAGGGAGTATTCCACATTGTTAAGAATCGCATTGCTGACAAAGTAGAGGAAACTCTCCGACAATGAATGCAGGATAATGCTAACCTAACTACCCTCATCGATTTTAGACCTATTCATTTCTGCCACGTTAAAGTGGACCATCATATTTAGCACGTGTTCACGAACAGAGGTGCCTTCCTCCATTTTGGAGCTGAAGATGTGTTTCAGAGCCTCATGCTTGAGCTGTCTAGACAGCTGTCCGAACATTCTCCGCAGGGATTCCATGATCTAACAAGCTGAGACCTTGGACTCGTGTTTCTTGGCCAAAACGTCACTTAGACTGGCCAGAATATAGGCTCGGGCCTTCTCATTTGCCCATATCCAATGCTCGTATGCTGTTCAAACATTTCAAGTAGCGTTCTAAGGTGGAATAGGAGGACATTCCTCCGTAAGGACAAACTTCAGATCCTCGATGATGAGTATCATCATGAGCATATGTTTCCAACTTGAATAGTTTTAGCCATTCAGTTTTTCGGCGTTAAACAAATTGATAGTGGCTGATGCCATTAAAAAACCGTTGCTGAAAAAAAAAACGAATAACCTTTTATAAGACTTTACAAAAACCACTTTTTAATTAACCAATTAATTTTTAGCAAAACAGATTCCAAGTACCTTAAGTGAAAAGACTTCTATTTTGCAATGATGCCCTTATGAGGCAGGACAAACGTTATCGGTAGGGTGATCGGATGACCCTTCACTGGGATGAGACAATCTCATTCATTAGCCAAAACCAACTCTTAGAATTAAACCTAATAGCCACCATTTGTTCGGTCCAGAATAGTTAACCCTTAACAATCCCGCGTAAGTGTAACCCCTCATTTCGGCCCCAGAGTCCTGCTCTAATGCGCTTACCATAGGGTAAAAACAGATTAGGACAAGAGACTAAGTAACCTTATCCTCTTACAG
Source organism: Benincasa hispida (assembly GCF_009727055.1). Lineage (NCBI taxonomy): Eukaryota > Viridiplantae > Streptophyta > Magnoliopsida > Cucurbitales > Cucurbitaceae > Benincasa > Benincasa hispida. The sequence continues at coordinate 28,129,279 of NC_052352.1, read as the reverse complement.
GAGATCAAATAAAGAAACGCGCAAAAAAACCATCCTATAGGGGGACACACACAGGAGGCCACGAGGTGATGTGCAGAAACTTTATTCAATCCAACGAGGGAGATCGAGGGATATGCTGTCGCACTTCCCATTCCCACTTACTATGAACACTCTCTCTATCCACCTTGATATTGACCTACCCAAAGATGCCTCGAGGCCGAGGGTAAATCTCACGGTGTAGACTATGAGGGAGAAACGCGAGAGGTGAAAATGAAACATCAAATGCCCCAAGAACCTCACACTGAATTTCTACCTAGGGGTTTATTAACCTAGACAATCCGGCTACTGATTATGATCTAAGTCATTTATAAAGTTTGCTAAAAAATAACTTTTGTCTTTGAAAAAAAAAAACCAAGTAGTCACATCAAGCTCTTTAATGGACTGGCTTTAGTTTGTATGCATCAAATTTATCTAAATTACCTTTCCAGGTAGGTTCCCAGGTAGGGATGTTCCGTTGCCATCATCTTAAATACCCCAGCCTAGACAGAACCCGCCTTCGACAAAAGGTCTACTATAGATAGACTTGTTACATATTAATCTTTTACTAATTATTTTAGTTCTAATTTCATTTTATAACCATTTATAAAATAAACAACTAAAAAAATCATCCCACATAACGAAGTATTTATAATGCTTATAAATATAACGTTAAAAAATTAAAGCATACATAAATATAACCCTTTGTTGGATTAACTCGTAGTTTGTAAATTAATAAACATATTCTGTTTTATTTTTCGATAAAATTGTTATTGAAATTGTAAACTTGAATCCAATAAACTAAGGTCCTGAGGCTATTTAACGTAATTTGAACTTTATGTAGTGACATAAATGTGGATCAAGTTCAAATATATAGCCAAAATAGTCTATAGTATATGAATAAGGTTGGACGCCTTATTTTGGGGACACTATGGATGCGGCTCATTTTGTAGTTAGTACAAACGATGTGATCCTAAATCGCTCACGTAGAGACATGAAAGTGGAGGCATTCTATGTAAAGAGTTTACATAAGGCTGAACCATGAAATAGTCACTTTTTACGTTCTAAATGCTGTTTAATGTATAAAGCTGACTATTGCGTTAATTAATGACCTAGGTAACTTAATCTTAATCCTGAGCTAACTATGAACTCCTGTTCACTTGGAATTATCCTTAGATCTGCATGGGTAAGGCAGCTCATTATCGCTGGCCCAATAAGCCTCCCATTTCAGGGGTAAGATCAGGTGGATAGTTGGGAACATAGGGTACAAGATGGAATTCACTCCTACCCGTTATAGGGATAGTAGATAGGTTGTTTCCTTTAGTACTGAATCTAGATTTTGAACAAGGGGCCCCACCCTCTCCTTGTCCCGAGAGAGGTTTGGTTTATAGGTTGGACCTTAAGCCAATTGTTCATTAGAGGATTAGTGGAACTTAAGGAATAAGATGTAGTCTTGGGGGTAAAACGGTTTTTATGGCCCAGCCAAGATTACAAATGACCTATGAAGGATTAGCTTACTAATCATGGTTATATCATATGGACACAAATATATCTATAGTAAGGGGAGTGCAACTACGAGACTATAGTGGAATGACCCGTGAGTTAACGAATGTTGATTAGCTCCGTCTAAAGAGTTTAGCCAACTAATCTCAGATCATTGGAGCCCATGATCTATAGGTCCATTAGGTTCCCCTACTAGCTCATATGGAATAAACTTAGAATAGTATGATAGAATAATTCGAATTGTTCGAATTAGGTGAAGAAAGAGAAACCGACAAGTATATGTGATATAGTGGTTGTTGTTTTTTTTTTTTTTTTTTTTTTTAGTTTAGAGATACAAATTTAATATTTAAATGTGATTTAAATATCAAGAATATGAATACGTTCATATTCGGAAGCTCAAAAATATGGAAATGGTCAAAGATATAAAAAGTCAAAGAGTTGACTTTTGACTTTGAAAAATCAAACTTTGACCGATCTTATATTCAAATGTAATTTGAATTTTGAGAAAATGAATGCAGATTCATACTCAGGAGGTCAAAATTAGTCACATGGAAAAAAATCATAAAAAGTCAAAATGTTGACTTTTAGGTCAAAGTTTTGACTTTAACAAAATGACTATTTTGCCCTTTGACTAAAGTTAGTGGGAAAATCCAAACTTTTGTTGGATAATTCCACTAACAAAATAGTGGGCTAGGTGTTGGCTTATAGTGAAGACATTAAGCCCACTTAGATAGTGGATTCTAGGTGTTGGGTTTTTATGAATTGATTTCATGAAATTTTTGCATGGCTTTTTTCTATAAATATGGGCTTTGAATTTGGATTAAAAACTTTTTGCCACTTTTACCAAAATAGTTTTCAAAATTGGGCTGGAAAAATAAAAACCCAAACAAAAAATTCCATCTCTTTCTCTCTCTCGGTTTCTTCATCCATCGGGTCCTACAATCCAGTTCTGAGTTCAGAGGATAGTAGGTCAGCTCTAGTGGTTGTCCGGCTCATGTTTGGGTGGAGATAAAAGCATTTCCGGAGCTTCAAAGGTAATTTTTCATAATTTACTGTTTTCCCTTCATTTGCATGCTAATTTCCTTTTAATTAAAAGCAATTATTAATTAGATCCTTATTCCGCTGCGTATGTCGTGTTCCATCACCCTTATATTATATGATGCATGAGCATACATTTATGTAAATTAAAACATACTTCTATAAATGATAACACTTATAATAAAGAGAATATGCATGACCTAAGGTGGGATTTATCTATATGTGCATACTATATGACATATTAAAAACATACATTGCATGTAATAAATAAAGGATTAATGGACCGAGATGAGCTTTTACAAAATCAGAATGAAATAACCCTATCTATTACATTTTTCATCGAACAAACCAGTTCACAGGAGAACCAAGTCTTGAACCGCCAGGAGGACTCCATCGTGTAGTAAATGCCGAAGGTAGACGATCATCCATCGCGAACTAGATGATAGGAGCATAATTAAAGGATCACGTAGACGACAACGAGGCAGCGAAGCCTGATCGTCTATGCGATCGCATAGCGTGACGACATAAATGATTTACCTTGCGTTACTAAGCGATCGTTTAATCATTTACTAAGCGATGAAGCTTGCTGACTTAAATGCTCATCCAGTGCGCGCGCGTGTTAAACGATACGCGAGCATCTCATCGTCTAACCAATGCATGCAACCAGGTAAACAATTTACCTTGCGTTACTAAGCGATCGTTTAGTCAGTTACTAAGCGATGAAACTTGCTGACCAAAATGATCGTCTATATGATCACTTAACGCAGCATCAGGTAAACGATTTACCTTGCATTACTCAGCGATCGTTTAGTCAGTTACTAAGCGATGAAGCTTCCTGACCTAAATGATCGTTGATGCAATCACTTAACGCGGTGTCAGGTAAACGATTTACCTTGCATTACTAAGCGATGAAGCTCACTGACCAAAATGATCGTTTATGCAATCACTTAACGCGGCGTCAAGTAAACGATTTACCTTGCGTTACTCAACGATCGTTTTGTTAGTTACTGATGGCGGTAAATTGGAGGTCAATTTTACTCGACAACCAAACTCCCTTGGACGTGGTATGCAATGCATGTTCCTAAGATATGCGTTGATAGTCATGTGTCGATGGTCATGCGTTAGAATGAATATGCGTTAATAAATGTATGCGATGACCATGCGTCCTGCCACAAGTTTTCTTGCGTTCACGCCAAGTATAACATGGACGCAAGTTTCTCGGGTAATCCGAAGTCGAACACAGGAACTTGTAGCTATATATATGCAGTGATGTGCATGCGGCGGTTGAATAAAAGAATGGAGGGGATGTTACTAAGTTAATCCTACTCCTACTCCTATCTAGCAGACAACGCAATGAGGATATGCATGAAAGGTAGAGATACGACAAACCTTGACATGAAATAAATGTATGGGAAAATAGATAAAATGCATAGATGTTTTCATTGCAACCTTTAAGAGTGACTGCGAGGGCAACCCTAGTCAACGCAAGCCAATGTGATCATGCTACACTCATGCACGGTAAGTCATTTTCCAATGAAAATGCGGTGCTCCTAAGTTTAGGACGCATGTGTTGAATGCATAGTGTCCATAGAGCTTATTCCTAAGTCTCTACTCTTTTCCTATGCTATGATGCAAAATGCACACAATGCTGCGGTGACCGCACTCAATCATATCCTATCTCTAGGATGCATGCTATGGGTTAATAGCAAACAGTGCTTATTCCTAAGCTTCTATCTCTTGTATTATGTGTTCTAATCTGACTCTCCCGAGCCTAGATTCTCACTTGACCTTCCCAAGCCTATATCCTGTCCTTAGATTACCCTCCTGAGTATCCCTAATGGATGAATGAAGCATACATAATACAAAACAATTGCATGAACTTGGTTGACGTAAGATTGTTACTATCCCTAGTGAACAACGCAAACCTTGCTTAATGCGTTCAACCACTTACCCTCTCAGGCAGTTGGTTGTTGCTGATTTCACTCATAGACAAGCAATGCTTTAGCCTATAGGCAGGCGTTGCAGCAGCTGCACACTAAGCAAATAAGGTTTTCTCACACACTCACGCAATGCACACCTCTCGATGGTTTGCTACATGCTTCATATCCCTAATCCACATGACTAAGTATGCAATACCCAAGCAATCCCACTAAGTGCTGCAATGAAAGTAAAGATGCTAAACAAAGAAGATGGAGATGGAGTCAAAGGAACAGAGAAATGCATTGAAAATAGATTGTATTAATTCCTTAATTCAAAATGTCATACAATACAATATATAAAAAGAAAGGAAAAAGAAATGACCGGTTGGAAGCAAAGACTTGCTTCTAGCGGATATGCATCAAAGCTGCCGGTGGTGCCATGGATGGGCGGAGGAACTGACTCTCTCAAGATCTAGCTCCGGTCGTCACTCGGAATGGATGAAGGAGGTGAATAACTCTCAAGCGTCTTTTTTCGCATTTTGTCTGGATCGCGGGAAAAATCCCAGTTGAGGGATAATCTCTGGATGATTTGAAGTTATGCTCAACGACTTCTATTTATAGAGCTTGGATCGCCAATAGCATTAATTGGACTGCTCTGAGTTTGACGTTCGGCGCATTCGTCCTTTCTGAACCTCTGCCACTAACGGCGTGGTAGGTGAAATGTCAACATCAGCTTTGGATATTCTCGAGGTAGATGTGTTGATGCGTTCATTTCACCTACCTTGCTTGATCCATTAATTTGCGTTGTTCGTAGCCACAATCATTCAATGGCCACATTCGCTTAATACCGCAACTCTACATGAGACCTCAATCACCTGACGAGCGCAATTCCCATGCGATGGACACATGTGCTGATCACCACAACACCCATGTTGTTGATCTAATACATTTGCCTTATGATGGAGAGCTTCTTCGTATGCGGTCATCTATGCGGTGGTCCGGTTTCCACGTTTGCGTTCATTTCCTGCATTAGCTACAAAGATAGAACATTGAACGCATAATTAATGCAAAATAACGGGTTAGCTGAGATTCGACATGCTGATCGACGCAAGCTCATATTCTTGTGAATTCCTATCATGATCGATGCATATTCTGTCTAACAACCTTCATAATTCTAAGTAAAAAGCCTAAGATGACATGCATTTCTGCATGTCATCAGTTACTAAGCGATGAATCTCGCTGACCTAAACTATCGTCCAGTGCACGCGTGCATTAAGTGATACGCGAGCATCACATTGTCTATACGACCCGATACTCAATGATTGCGTAATCGCTCTTCGACACGATGCGATCAACCCTTGATCGTTTACCTGATCATCTACACAATACGATCATCAGTGATCGCATACCCCATTGACTGCACGATGCAATCAACACTTGATCGCATACCCCATCGTTTGATTGATGCGATCAACAGCGATCACGTACTCCATCATCTAATTGATGGATCAACAACAATCGCGTACTCCATTGACTGCACGATGTGATCAACACTTGATCACATACCATCCTCAAAGAACCATAACGCTTGCTCCGATCTTCTTTGCGAACAATTCAAAACTCAAACAAACTTCGAATATAGACTCGATAACGATTATTAATGCCCAAAAACGTTGGGGCCATTACAAACAACCGCAAATGTAAAAGAATTAAAATAAACTGAGGCTAGCATCCACGAAAACATCCATAAATCCGCAAATCCACAAAAATTTTACGATTAAATAGTGTAGAAATGCACCCATCAAGAACGTATTTGCAATTCTTTTGCAGCAATGAATTGGAATATCAGAAAATCGGGTACTCTGATACCAATTGAAGGAACTCTTATTTAAGAGTACCTATGAGCAGAAGCGGATATTTCCAATTCATTGTGACAAAATTACCACATATACATTCAAACATACTTTTATAATACTAAAGGGATCAAGAAATCATACCAGATGAAGATTTCTCGAGTCTGAAGCCCAATCATCTACCTCGAAAAGTCACCACTTGTACAGAAGGAATCGGAGAAGACAACACCACTTAGAGCCCTTAGTATTCTTGGAGTGAGAATCTAAAGTGTGGGCTTTGTTCGGATTTGGTAGAGGGAAGGAGGAAGAGCGACCGTACACAACAATCAAGCAAGTGAGAGATGTGGTCTTCTATCGCATAGACAATATGCTTGATCGTTTAGGTAAAGTATATGATCATGTAGTAAAAGTAAGCGATCGTCTAAACGATCGTGTAGGAAAAGGTAAACGATCGTCAATACGATCGTGTAGGAAAAGGGTGAGCGATCGTACAAAACGATCGTGTAGGAAAAACTAAGCGATCGTCTATACGATAGTTTAGTAAATACCGAGAGCTAAACGATCGCTTAGGAAAAAGATAAACGATCGTTTAGATAATAGAGCGCGACTGTGTAAACGGTATGCCATCGCTTAGCAATATCGTATATGTAAGTGATCGTACAGTCCTATCGTATAGACGCTGATTTTCTAAACGATGACACTATCTTTTTCACAATACCCACGTACCCCGAGATCAACAAACCGTCTGCTATTTATAATGCACTCATCCGTTATTTTAAACGAAGAGGCGCCTTCCTATTTTCTTTATAACCGTCCAATTGATGTGATCTTATCACATTCATAACTTATAAATTAATATCAAATATTAATTATAATATTTTTTCCTCTACTAGATATAAATCATATTTATATCCAATTTTCTCCAAATTAATGTATCTCATACATAAAGTTAATTACATCATATTTAATTAACTCGTTCAATTATATCATATATAATCGAATTCCCTCTTGTCAATTTGAACATTTCAAATTGACCTAAAAACTTACTCTCAACTTGTATCCAAGCTACCAAGGGGACTTTATGAACCTATGGCTCGAAGCTCCAATGGTACGTGAATAGCTGACTAAACTCTTTAGTCACGATATCCACCATCCGTTAACTGCCAGACATTCCACTAAAGACCGACAGTTGAACTCTTCTTGCCGCAGATATATTTCTATGTCCATTGGATATAACCAATCATCAGTACGACGACCCTTCACAGATGCTCGTAATTACAGTAGGCCAATTTACCATTTTGCCCCTGTAATTACATCTTCCTCCTTAAGTACCACTGATCTCTCTAATGAATAATATAATATAGTCCTACTCTGTGTGAACACCTCTTGGGCCATGAGAAGGTGCGTAGCGCCACATCGTTCAAGCCTTGGAATCAGCCCTTAAGAGAGCTATCTATCTACTTGCCTTTGCCTCGGGGAAGGAGTGAATTCCATCTTGTGTAGCTGAGTTCCCGCTCCTAAATCAGACGAATCTCCAAAATGGTAGGTTTGAGTCGGCATTCTTGCCACTCGCACCCATGCAAATCAAAGGACCGCCCTCAATAGCAAGAGTTCCCAACTCACTCAGGATTGGGGTTATGTTACCTATGGTCATCCTAGTGAAGTGAAGTCTCAGTTATGAACGGTGTTATATAACGAGACATTAACACTTCGTGGTCAGGTCTTATATAAACTCTTTGTATAGGACGCCCCGCTCACATGTCCCCTTCACGAATGATCAGGATTAGATCATCTGTGACAAGTCACAACACTTGTGACCATTCCACAAAGCGGGCCGCATCTGTAGCGTTACCAGGATAAGGTTTCCCTCTTATATCCATATACTACAGACCATTTTGTTTATCACTCAAGACATGATCCACTTGTATGTCATCACATACATGCTTAAGTTACATACAGAAAACAAGGGATTTTAAGTTTATTGGTTTCTGGTAAAATGAAAAATATCTAAATGTGAAAAGTCAAATAGTGAAGTAAATATCGTTTATATTATACATCAGAAGTGTTTGTACAAAGTTGTTTACAAACTACTGGACATGAGACTTTAAGGCACAAACCCCAAGATGTTTTAGTCCATAAATGGACCGATTAAGCTTGCAAATCTTTTACTCTAGATATTGTTCAATGAATCCTTCTGGTTGAATCATATAGATGGTCTTCTCAAGATTATCATTGAAAAAGAAGTCTTGATGTCCATTTGCCATATCTCATAGTCATAATATGTGGCTATGGACAGGCGAATCTTGATAGACTTTAACATGACAATAGGTGAGAAAGTTTCTTCATAGTCCACTCTCTCAACCTGGGTATAGCCCTTTGCCACAAGTCTAGCCTTAAAGGTATGTACCTTTCCATCTACACCTCTTTTCCTCTTGTAGATCCATTTACAACCTATAAGTTTTACCCCATCAGGTTGATCTACAAGCTCCCAGACAGAATTGAAGTGCATAGACTCCATTTCTTGATTCATGGCTTTAATCCATTCATCTTTGTCAACATCTTCCATTGCTTGCTATAAGATAACGGATCCTCAACTCCATCATCAGATATGATGTTTTGGGCTTTTGTTAAACCCATGTAGCGTACATGTGGGTTCACAACCCTCCCACTACCTCGAGGCAATTGAGATGGTTGACATCAACAACTCTTGTTGATCTATCAGCCTGTTCAACAACTCTTGTTGAAGTCTCAGCAATCTCATTAGAAATCTCATTTAGAACAACTTTACTTCGTGGCTTATGATCCCTTATGTGGTCTTCTTCCTAGAAGGTAGCATTTATTGACACAAACACCTTATTTTCACTTATATCATAGAAGTATCCACCTCTCGTTTCTTTGAGGTAACCTACAAATAGGCATACTTTCGAATGAGGTTCCAACTTTTTAGGGTTAGCCACAAGCACGTGGGCTGGACATCCCCAAATTTTGAAGTGGCATAAACTACCTTTACAGTCTCTCTATAACTCAGAAGATATTTCAGAAACACTCTTTGAGAGAACATTGTTCAAAATGTAAACTGCAGTCTCTACTGCATATCTCCAAAACGAGTCTAGAAAATGAGCATAACTCATCATAGACCAAACCATGTCCAATAGGGTTTTGTTTCTCCTTTCTGATACACCATTCTGCTGAGGTGTACCTAGGGCTGAAAGTTGAGACATGATTCCATGTTCTATCATATAGTTTTAGAATTCTAAGTCCACATACTCTTCACCACAATCAGATCGTAGTGTTTTTATCTTTTTACCTAACAAGTTTTCAACTTCAGTCTTATATTTCTTGAATTTTTCAAGAGCTTCAGACTTATGTTGCATTAGGTATAGATACCCAAATCTAGAATAATCATCTATGAAAAAGATGAAATATTCCTACCCACTTCGTGCTCTTACACTCATCGGACCACAGAGGTTTGAATGTATAAGCTCCAAGGTTTCCTTGGCTCTATAACATTTTCCAATAAAAGGTTGTTTGGTCATTTTGCCTTCAAGACAAGATTCACATACTAGCAAAGAGTTTTCTTCTAAACCATTTAGAAGTCCACTTTTCACCAACTTCTCAATCCTATTGAGATTGATGTGACCTAACCTTAGATGCCAAAGATGGGCATTTTCTTTAGGAGAAACTCTTGGTCTTTTTATAGTTGTTGCTATTTTGAACATTTCAGTATTAAGTAAGGATTTTATGACTAAAAGTCTTAGTACATACAAGTTATTTTTCATTGAACCAAAACCTATCTCCATACCAATCTTAAAAATAAACACTCTATTCTCAGAAAAGGAGATGGAATAATTTTGTTCAATCAGACCAGAAACTGAAATTAAGTTCCTCTTGATATGAGAAACTACATAAACATTATCCAATAACAGATATCGGTTCTTATCCAAAAATAACTTAAGCCTACCTACAGCAACAAATGAAACAATCTCACCAGTACCGACTCTAAGAGTCAACTCACCAGCTTCCAACTGTTTCTAGAAACTAAATCCTTAATGGGAAGAACACATGTGGTTAGTAGTCCCTGAATCAATTATCCAGGCAGAATCATCATTTTCTACCAAGCACGTCTCCAAGACAAATAAATCACATTTATCGTCTTTGAAGTTCTTCCTTTTCTGAAGAGTAGTGGGTCAACATGAGAACCCATATTATAAACTCTAAGTTTCATTTCAGAGAACAATTCTTGTCGATGAACTTTATCAGAGTCAACAACAATTGTTTCTCTGTTAGTCCCTTCACATTCAATAAGGACTAGAGATTATCTTGGGAAATGACACCACTGGTTTCATTGTCATTAATCCCATTTTGCTTAAAAGGTGAGAAATTATGCTCAAACAATTCTTGCAACGAGTCCATAATCTCATGTGCAATGACCATGTTCTCAACCCTTTTGGCCAATGCATCAAGTATGCTTGCCAAAATATTAAGTCGGGCCTTCGAATTAGCCTTCATCCATACCTCATATGCATTACGAACATTTCGTGGTGCATCAGGGGTTGGGACTTGAGGAAGATCTTCAAACATGACAGTTTCTAGGTCGTTTATGACGAAAAATGTTTTAATAGACTCTTTCCACGTCATGTAATTAAAATCGGCCAAAGTAGAAAAGGCAACTAATGGAAAATCATACATTGACATTTTTCAAAAAAAACAAACATATTAATCTACATTAAATTTTAGCATTACTCTTTTAAAAAAATCCAATCAGGTTTAGCAAAATCTAAATGAACCCCATATAACATCTAGTTTTGCAATGACGCTTTAGTGATTTAGGACAAAACCACCGAAGGGTAGTCAATTTATCCCTTCACTGAATTGAGACGCTCTCATAATCATTACACAAGAATAACTCTTATTCCTATAACGATCAACCATCATTGATTTGGTCAAAAAATCATTAACTTGCTTAAAAATTTCCGGTAAGTGTGACCCTTCATTTTAAATCCTAAAGTTTCGCCCTAAACAGCCAACTGAAGGGAAAAACCGATTGGGGCAAAAACTAAAGTGACCCAATCCATTTCTGGAGTTCGCCTTGATATTGACCAACTGCACACACCATCCGAAGGGGGACACTCCTAAGGTGCCTCGAGGCCGTGCAAGAAGGTCTCACGGTGCAAACCAATGAAAGAGACTGCAAGATATGTTGACACACACATACTTCTCCCACTTACTATAAATACTCTCTCCATTCACCTTGTTATTGACCCATGCAAACACCATCCGAAAGGAGATGCTCCCAGGGCGCCACGAGGCCAAGCATGAATCTCACGGTGTGAATATTAAGGGAGAAACGTGAATGGAATTGACATATCATATATATCGTTTCCTCCCACTGAGTATTTTAACAACCTATGGTTTAATTTACTTAGAAAAATACGGCTAATTATTTTTACTAAGTGACTGTTTAAATTTGTCCAAAAGTAACACTTACTTTGGAATGTTAAACAACTTTGCTTAACATTCATTAAACACTTTAACAAATATCAATCAACAATTGCATGCTTGTAGCAAATCTATCTAATTCACCTTTCCAGGTAGGTTTTCAGGTAGGGTTGTTCTATTTCCATCAACTTAAATACCCCAGCTTAGCTAGAACCCGACTTAGACAAAAAGTCCCTTATTGATAGATTTTTGACAAATTTAATCTTTTATTTTAATCAATTTAATCCTATTAAACCGATTTAAAAGATTAAACTCAGGTCTATCTCAATCAAATTTTAAAACTCTTTTAATAAATTATTTTACCTAAGTTTGCATGCAACTCTTTCTTATTGATTTTAATTCTAATTTCATTAATTATAACTCTTATAAAGAATGAAACAATCAAAATCAACCACATTGCTAAGCTAGACATCCACAAGGTATTTATAACTTTTATAAATAAACCTAAGTGTCATACTTCATACAATGTTCATTCATTACTAATATATAACTCTTATATAATAAGTAATGAACTAAGCATACATGCTTACATACACCCTTATACTATAACACTTATAATAAAAAGATGATGCATGGATATGCTTAATGCATGCATATATTATAACTCTTATATTATATGATGCATAAGCATGCTTTAATGTAATTTAATCATGCAAACTACTATATTATAACACTTATAATATAAATATGATACATGAATAAAATGTATAACCTAAGGTGGGTTTTAAAACTATATGGCATATAATCAAACATATATCACATGTACATTAAATAAAAACTGATGGACCGGGATAATTAGCCTCAAACTGGAAAAATAAAGGTAACTATTACAAAAAGATCTAGTCAATCAGTTCAAATAGGCGAACTGGGTCTTGAACCGCCCGGGTGAAACCTCGTCACTTGATCATGTAGCATCTCCTTCAGATTGTCGACTAATGCTTATCGAGTATAAACGATTGTGTAGCATGGATCAAGTGCCTTTGGACTATGTGATGAGCATGAAGGACACGCGATCGTGCAACACACATCGAGTAACGCATGCTATGCGATCGAGCAGACAACGACTATGCAATGAGCATGATTGTCTAAACGATTGAGGAGCAAGCATTAAGTATCATATACCGAGTGATCAAGTAGCCAGTGACTATGTGATGAGCATGCTGGCCTACCCGATAGTATAGTGCGCGCCATGCGTCGTGTATCATATACTTAGCGATCGCTTACCCGAGCGTCTACGCAATCGAGTAGCCAACACAGCACGATCGAGTAAACTCTTCACTCGATCGCGTAGCATTAGCTATGCGATTGTTTAGCAAATACTACACGATCGAGTAGAAATTTCTACACGATCGCATAGCCAAATCTAATCGATCGTTTAGCCTTAATGGTGACATAAATTTTTAATCTAAGCTGCAAGTCAACACATGGATGATTGCGATGATATGCGATACTATTTTTAGATATGCGTTATTAATGAATGTTCTTGTAGTATGCTGTGCGTTGTCACAAGTTTCCTTATGTTGAAACCAAGTATAATTTCACCGCAAGTTTCTCGATGTGATCCGAGGTCGAACACAAGGATTTTTTTAGGTTAATTGCGTCATATTTGTGATATATACGACCAGGGGTTTTTCAATTTAATAAAAGTGTGGTTTGTACATGCGGTAAAGTAAATTATGCAGTAATGTAAAGATAAGCGAAAAAAATGTAGTAATAAAGTAAGTTGGGATGAAAGTAAAGTGCGATAAAATAAACCTAAGCTATGATGATACAAGATACAGGTTACATGATACAAGACACCGAGGTTGAGACTGACTGTGAAGAATATACAAAGATCGTGTTATGTGGTGGCAAGGCTTATGTGCGAAACAGAAAGAGAACGGGTAATTAATATAAACAGCGCAAGTTTCTTAATTGCGTTAAAGATATAAGTACGGTTCCACTTTCCCTTGGTGTACACCTCTCGGTGATCGGCCGCTTCCCGCATCTCTGTGGTGAAACAGGGACGAACGTAATGAACGCAAGGTTGCTTCCATCTCTGGAAGTACTTCTTGTTTTAGTTAACGCATTCTTCTAACATTCTCTTGACAGATCAGAATGGCATATTCACTTTTGCTCTCACAGGTGAGGATGTCGTCTAGCATGCTTTAGCTAAACATCTTTATTTATTTAGCACAGATTAAGTTACTTGTTTAATTCATATTAATCACCAAGGGATTAAGAAAACATCGTGGAGAAAGTGATTAATGGAGGAATGGAAATAGACAGAAATGTGGAAATGAGAATGATCATGACAATTACCTATAAAATCAAGCGTTTGATACATGGTTGTGAATGATTTAGACTAGGAAGATGAAATACAATGGATGAATAAGAGTTAGAAAGAGATACAGAAGAGTGCCAATGTCTTGACACCGTTATGGATTGAGAGATTGCTTGCCGGTGTAGATGGAGTGAATGGAAAGATGAGCTTCCCTCTTAGGCTTGCTCAACCGGTAGAGTTGATCTCGGTACAGAGCTTCACGGCGAGGATTTAGAATGATTCTCCTTGAGACTCACGTCTCGGCCTTGACTCTTTTCTTCCCAGATCTTCTCCGATCAGCACTCAGATCAGTCTTTCTCTCGATAGCCTCGTATCAATTATCCCTCGTATCAAGTATATCCTTCAGTGAATTCTTTGAGGGTATTTATAAGTGAAAGCTTTGACTCTCTGACTTGTGGTCCCCACATTATTGTTATGGAATTTCGAGAATGGTGGAATAAAGATTCCTTTTGTTATGTAATCAGTCCATCGAAAATGCACAACGGTTAGTTGTACACGTGTCAAAATCTCCGTGATTACGTTGCTCATTTGCATCTTCGATCGTGTGCCCGCATGCAGTTGTTTTTATTACCGCATGCGGTTGAAGTTTAGCTCTGGATCGATTGTCACATGTGCCATCATTGCATTGATTGTCTATTCATTCCTGAATGATGGGCGCAATGCGACGTAGATGCGTTGATCTTTCTCTCTTGAGCCATGAGCGCATATGGTGACTAGATTTTCTGCAAAACAGGCTTGAAATTTTCCTTTCTACCATCGCAATGGTGTTAGTGGGTGTATTGACGAAAATTTATAATTATTATATTTCTTAGCCAATTTTCATACAATTGACTCAACTTTACTCTCTTTTAACCGCAATATCTAAATACAGCAGTATAAATAACTTGTATTTTTACAAGTTTTCATACCCCCAAATTTAGATATATGCTTGTCCTCAAGCATATCTTCGACTAAGGCAATAAAGATCAATTTATATCCTATATTTTTGCGTCGATTGGTTGCTCTGAATGCTCCACTTAAGCACATTACTTGAGAACGTAGTTTCCTTCTATCCTTGCTAAGTCGAATCAAAGCCCTACTTTATTCTTCTATACTACAAATTTCTGCTAAAAATGCTTTTCTAATTTTTAAAAAGAATGTTTACCTAACTTGATGCGTTCGTATGCGGTGGTCAAATTTTTGCATCATTTATTAGAGACCGTTGATCGTGGTTACACTCTTCATTTTGGCTTGTTCCCATGGGTGTCATGCGAACATCCAACTTCGGTTGTGTGCCAATTTTAACTTTAACTCATGAATTTCAGAGGAGTTGTCTCTTGCATTCTTTTAGTTTTCATATTGCATTGTTCTTGGAAACCCACCTTCGTTTTGGCTTGCTTCCACGGGTGTCATGCGAACATCCAACTATGAGCAGGTTCCTTTCACAACTTGCTCATATCAGATTGGGAATGTTTTTGAAGTTTTCCCTTGCACTGACATTGGAGTTGATATGAAAACGTTTTTTTTTTTTTTTGTGGAAATGAAAAATGAACGCATTTTCTTAAAGACTACATAATCTTGATCCCATCTGCTCAGACCTTTCCCACCAAAAATTTAGAGATGCACAAGGTCCTCATTGTGTTGTTTGGATAGAATAGACAAACACTTAGAAAAAAATTTCAAAAAGAAGGTTTGAGCAGAATTTTGAAGGGCAAAAGGTAAAGTATTTCGAAGCTACGAATTAATTAAGTGTTAGTTAGAAAGTACAAAGTGTGGGAAATGTTTCTAAGTGTAAACATATTATACATCATGGCAACGCAATGAATAACGCAAAAATAAAAAGATTAAGAATATTGCAAATATTGACAAAGGATGATAAAGAAAAGGCACAGGCAAAAAAGAATTGCTACTTAGTTGTATTGAATATTAACTAAGTATACAAATAATTAAAAATTAATGCAATACAAAAATTATTGCCTGTACAAAGAATCAAAGAATTTCGTTAACTTATGAAAAATAATGAATTGAATAAAAATATAGAATGGCCGCATAAAAATGTAAAGATTATTGTTAAGGAGCAGGAGGGTCTGGAGGAGGGTTCTGATGCAGTACTGAAGGAGCTTCTTCAAAATTCAAGTGTTGCCTGAGATGCGGAGGCACCATGAGACCATGGAGATATGCGGTGAGAAAATTAAAGTACTCATGGTTGTGCTCCGCAATCTGTCGTTGGTGCCGATGGACCTTATAAATGTTGCATTGAATATTGATCAACGCCTTCCTTAACGTAGCAGCACTGCGTTGTATATCATTGACTTGCTCCATTACCATATCAAATCTCTGGTTGAAGAAGGCTTATTGCTGAGTGAAGAGTTGTTGTTGGGTGAAGAGAGATCGCATTTCTGCTAACTCAGCAACTAAGGAGGTGACAGTGGGTAGTGCCTGCGATGTCTCGCCAGTAACGTTTTGGGGTTGGGCAGAGGTGCCTTCACCCAAATCGTGTAGGTCATCAATATGCGGCAGTGGAATGGAAGGTTACGATGATGCTGCTGAAGGTGAGGATAGGGCTACTGGATATACGGGTTGGAGAATTTGAGGCAAGAAGAAGGTTGGTAAAGTGCTAGGAAGCGAAGAAGAAGAAAGTTGTGGGAGGCGCTTTTGGGAGGGCTTGGAAGCGATTACTTAAGGGTAAAAGTGGTTCTAAAGGTTTGTCTCTTGGCGATGGTAATTCTGAACCTTTCTTTTCTATATCATCTTTGCGCTGTCTCTTGGCCTGGTTCCTTGGGCGTATTGAGCATCGACTTTGCGGCTCTTTAAAGGTAGCTCTGGGAAATGCAGGGGAGTCTTTGAGGAGACACTCAGGATTTTTGATATATTGATGAGGTCGTGACTTTTGTGCTTGGTGCTCATTACCTCAATGTTACCCACCCATTTGACTAGGGCACAAACTGAGATTAGTCCAATGGAAGAGTTATTGTCCTCTATGTGCCCCACAAAGCCTCAAATTATTGACTTGCGCGATCATCGGCTACATCGATTGGAGATGTCGCGTGCAATGCTATATTGTGACCATACTCGATCCCTTGAAGTGTCTTTCATGGGAAGTTGGGGATCAGACCGTTTTTTTAACCAATAAACTCCAAATGCTCTTGCCTGTTCGGAAGTAGAGTTTGACGCCAGGTGTCTGGAGTCTTTTAAAGAACCACCACCAATTAGTGCCGATGCTTAATACTCGCAGCGCATGCTTCCAACCTTCTCCGGGATCATCAATGATTTTGTTTGTCCGGTGCAATTCTGGTTATCTTCATTTGGTTATAGTTCATGTGTCCCTTGCGCTGAAACGACACCACTTGCTTTTATGGTCACCACATCCTTGGTGCCATGTAGCCGTCCATGGTAGAAGTCGCGCACTACCTTTGGAACAACAGTGGCTGGGCACTGGAAAAATGTGTCCCAACCATGCTCCACGATCACGCTCGTGCTTAGATCTGGTAGTGGCGTTGGTGTAGTGAAAAAGCCTATCTTCATTAATAAGTCGTCGTTCTCTTTCTTTCTTGATGGACGCACCTTTGCCAATGTGGGCTTGTTGCTTTTTTTGACCGCTTTGCCCTTTTCCTTGGCCAACGCAAGGTGGGATTGTTGTCTTTATTTTCTTTCCCGTTCCTTGCGTTGTTCCTCCTTCTCTTGTTCGGCAAGTTCCTTGCCCTTCTTCTTAATTAAACGTTGCCTATTAGCTTCGCGCTTTCTTTCCTTCTCTTCTCTCATTCTTCTTTCTTCTTCTACCTTCTTTTTCTTTTCTTCTTCTGCCTCTTCTCTCACTTCTCTTTCAAACTCTTCCACAAACTGCTCAGAGGCCAACAAAAGGCGTTGTTCCTCTTTGATCCGCCTTATTTCTTCAAACCTCGAGATCTCGTTATTGCGGCGAACCTCCTCATCATGCAGTCTTCTTCTTTTATCACCTTCTGCGGTGATGAGTTTCGCCCACTCCATTTTCTCTCGTCTCTCTTCCTCTTCCTTTCTCCTCCTTTCCTTTTCTTCTAATGCGATGATGGGATGGCTCACCTTCTCCAACCTTCTTTCCTTCTTCTTCTTTTTCTTCTTTTTCTCCTCTTCCACCTCTTGTTGCTTCTCTGCCGTGACTTCTTGTAACGCGACTCTGATGGGTCCGTCATAGGATTCTACTTGCGTAGTTTTCTCAGGAGTCTCTAAAGCGAGAGTGCTTCTTCTTATCTCCTCTTCCTCCACTTCCTCCGTCACTTCCACTTCCTCTACCATCGCCACTTCCTCAGTCACCGCCACCATCACCTCCTCTGCAGACAGTGGTTGGTTTACAACCTCTGCCTCGGGCAGACTTCCTCTTTCCTCCAAGTTACTCAGAATGTTTCCAAATACTTCATTTTCATCTCGTCTCTTCTTCTCGCTTTCAGTGGAAACTGCTGGAGTTGGGAGCGGTGTGCTTTCAGTGCTTTGCCCCCTTTTGAACTAAAGTGGTCTGACGGCTAAAGGGTTTCTCTAGGGTCTACCGGTGATTCTGGGGATAGTGTGTGGTTGGGCAGCAAGACGACGACTGGCAGCAAGGAATGCTGCCTTTCGTATGGAGATTTGGTCAGTGGAAGGGGTTGAGGGTGAAGCAGAAGGTTGGGAAACTTGGTCGGCCATGGGTGCTTAGTTGAAAGAAAGCTGGAAAATGTTAGGGTTTCAGGAAAGAAGAAAGCTCTGTATGCAAGGGGCGCTAGGGTTTTTAAGTTGCAAAAAGAGGTAAACTGTTCACAGACGGGGGAAGTGGCTATTTATAGGTTGGGCCTTAGTGGTCCCAACACGATTTTCGCAGCGGCAGGCCTCGAGACACTCAAAAGGCCAGTCATCTGAACTTCCCTCATTTATAAGGTTTCAGAGTAAACGTCCTTTCATTTACAGAGTCATCATTTCTTTGGAATATGGAACGATTGGACTTCTCAATTTTTGCAAAAAGAATTATCTTTAATATTTTATTCGAATGGACGCAAGGGAAAAGATTAACTCAATGTGTTCACCAACGCAAATGCATCTTCGCAGAGGATGGGCAACAACGCATACATCCCCATAACACACCCCTTAACTAAACACATTTTTGGATGATCGGGCGCACGGTATTGCTACCAGCACAACACTACCTCGACATAGTGCATTTTGCTAAGGACGGGTGAAGGACACACACGTGTGCAACACACCCCTCAACTCAACGCATTTGAGTTAGATGAACGCAAGGCGCATCTTGTTGGTTCAAGATACGTCCATTATTGCCATGCATATTGAATGTGTTTTATTTTATTAAATTTTTTTTTCATCAATGCAAGGTTCTATTACTTGCGGTAATAAATTTTTTTCTCATTACTCAATCATTCACCAATTAAAGAATAATACATTAATTACAGAAAAATTAAAGGAATTAAAGAAAACATAGAAATAAATGCAAGGACAATAAATGAAGAATAAATTCATAAAGTCATGAAACAAATTAAAGGAAGTAGTAAAGACAAAGTTCAAAAATTCATAAAGACAAAAATTAAAGAAAGCATTTAAACATAGATGTGAGATATGGATCGGAAGATGACTTTCTTTGAATGAG
>NC_052352.1:28059282-28108889 GCF_009727055.1 Benincasa hispida | reverse complement strand
TGTCTCCGCAGAGACAATGGCAGTGTCATTCTTTCTTCTCAGAGCCTCTGCCTCCATAACCATCATCAATCCAGTCATCCATGTTCCGCGATATGCGATCAAGGATGACCTTGGCCTCGGTATACGTCTTGTCCATAAAACCTCCTGCTGCGGAGGTGTCAGCAACAGCTTGCATCGATCTGTTCAGGCCATTGTAAAATGTCTCCATCAGGACGCAATTGGGTATCCTGATATGCGGGCAGTTTTTCACCAAACTTCGAAATCACACCCAGGCGGTGCTTAGGGTCTCATTGTCCATTTGCTCAAAGTTCAGCACATCCTTTCGTCACCTTGCGTTGACGACCGGCAAGAAGAACTTCTTCATGAATCGCTCCACCAAATGATCCCATGATGTAATCTTGTTCTGCTCCAGTGAGTGAGCCCACCTCTTGGCTTCGTCCCTCAAGGTGTAAGGGAATAAATACAGTCTAATACCCTCAGGGGTAACACCAGGTAATGAGAAGTTACCGCACATTTTGACAAAATTGGTCAGGTGAGCATGCGGGTCTTCACCTTGCAGACCCCTAAATTGCCTTGCATTCTGGATCATTTGGAGCATGACCGGTTTTATTTCGAACCTTGTGTTCTCCTCTACTGTAGGCCTAGAAATCCTAGGCGAAAAATTGTACAGGTTGGGTGCCGCGTAGTTCCTCATTGGAATGTTACGATCAACGACAAGGAAGACTAGGTCTTGCGCTGGCAGTACCACCCCTTGATTTCCTACAGAAGCTGCGTTGTCCATATTATCTGCCATATCAGCTGCTCTTTTTTGCCTTGCTCGATTCTAGCGTGCCCATGCACGTAAGGTACGCTCGATCTCTGGGTCAACTATAAATTCTGGTTCGGTACCAGAGCTCATAATCCATCAGACTGCTCTTCGCATTGAACAGCCAGTACAAAGAGATCTGTCCTGCAAAATACCACAAACAACTCAAACAATAACTGTTAACCAATCCCTGACAACGACACCATAAACTTGGTGACATAAATTTTTAATCTAAGCTACAAGTCAACACATGGATGATTGCGATGATATACGATACTACTTCTAGATATGCGTTATTAATGAATGTTCTTGTAGTATGTTGTGCATTGTCACAAGTTTCCTTGTGTTGAAACCAAGTATAATTTCACCGCAAGTTTCTCGGTGTGATCCAAGGTCAAACACAGGGATTGTTTTAGGTTAATTGCGTTATATTTGTGATATATACGACCAGGGGTTTTTCAATTTAATAAAAGTGTGGTTTGTACTGCGGTCAAGTAAATTGTGCAGTAATGTAAAGATAAGTGATAAAAATGAGGTAATAAAATAAGTTGGGATGAAAGTAAAGTGCGATAAAATAAACCTAAGCTATGATGATACAAGATACAGGTTACATGATACAAGACACCGAGGTTGAGACTGCCTGTGATGAATATACAAAGATCGTGTTATGTGGTTGCAAGGCTTATGTGCAAAACAGAAAGAGAACGGGTAATTAATATAAACAGTGCAAGTTTCTTAATTGTGTTAAAGATATAAGTACGGTTCCGTTTTCCCTTGGCGTACACCTCTCGGTGATCAGCCACGTTTCCCGCATCTCTGTGGTGAAACAGGGACGAACGTAATGAACGCAAGGTTGCTTCCGTCTCTGAAAGAACTTCTTGCTTTAGTTAACGCATTCTTCTAACCTTCTCTCGACAGATCAGAATGGCATCTTCACTTCTGCTCTCACAAGTGAGGATGTCGTCTAGCTTGCTTTAGCTAAACATCTTTATTTATTTAGCACAGATTAAGTTACTTGTTTAATTCATATTAATCACCAAAGGATTAAGAAAACGTCGTGGAGAAAGCGATTAATGGAGGAACGGAAATAGACAGAAATGTGGAAATGAGAATGATCATGACAAATAACTATAAAATCAAGCGTTTGATACATGGTTGTGAATGATTTAGACTAGGAAGATGAAATACAATGGATGAATAAGAGTTAGAAAGAGATACATAAGAGTGCCAATGTCTTGACACCTTTCTGGATGGATAGATTGCTTGCCGACGTAGATGGAGTGAATGGAAGGATGAGCTTCCCTCTCAGGCCTGCTCAACCAGTAGAGTTGATCTCGGTACAGAGCTTCACGACGGGGATTTGGAATGATTCGCCCTGAGACTCACCTCTCGGCCTTGTCTCTTTTCTTTTCGGATCTTCTCCGATCAACACTTAGATCAGCCTCTCTTTCGATAGCCTCGTATCAATTATCCCCCGTATCAAGTATATCCTTTAGTGAATTCTTTGAGGGTATTTATAGGTGAAAGCTTTGACTCTCTGACTTGTAGTCCCCACTTTATTGTTATGGAATTCCGAGAATGGTGGAATAAATATTTCTTCTGTTATGCAATCAGTCCGTCGAAAATGCACAACGATTAGTTGTACATGTGTCAAAATCCTTCGTGATTGCGTTGCTCATTTGCATCTTCGATCGTGTGCCCGCATGCAGTGTTGTTTTTATTACCGCATGCGGTTGAAGTTCAGCTCTGGATCGATTGTCACATGTGTCGTCATTGCGTTGATTGTCTATTCATTCCTGAATGATGGGCACAATGCGACGTAGATGCGTTAATCTTTCTCTCTTGAGCCATGAGCGCATACGGTGGCTAGATTTCTTGCAAAACAAACTTGAAATATTCTTTTCTACCATCGTAATGGTGTTAGTGGGTGTATTGACGACATTTTATAATTTTCGCATTTCTTAGCAAATTTATATACCATCGACGCAACTTTTCTTTCTTTTAGCACCAATATCTAAATACAACAGTATAAATAACTTGTATTTCTACAAGTTATCACACCCCCAAATTTAGATATATGCTTGTCCTCAAGTATATCTTCGACTAAGGCAATAAAGCTCAATTCCTATCCTATATTTTTCCGTCGATTGGTGGCTCTGAATGCTCCACTTAGGCACATTACTTGACAACGCAGTTTCTTTCTATCCTTGCTAAGTCGAATCAAAGCCCTACTTTATTCTTCTATACTACAAATTTCTGCTAAAAAATGCTTTTCTAATTTTTAAAAAGAATGTTTACCTCTTCTTTGTCAAAACAACTTGATGCGTCCGTATGCGGTGGTCAAATTTTTGCGTCATTTATTAGAGACCGTTGATCATGGTTACACTTTTCGTTTTTGCTTGTTCCCACGGGTATCATGCGAACAACCAACTTCGATTGTGTGCCAATTTCAACTTTAACTCATGAGTTTTAGAGGAGTTGTCTCTTGCATTCTTTTATTTTTTTCCTTTTCTTTTTCTTATTGTGTTGTTCTTGGAAACCCACCTTCATTGGAGTTGATATAAATTTTTTTTTTTTTTTTTTTTTTGGAAATGAAAAATGAATGCATTTTCTTAAAGACCGCATAATCTTGATCTCATCTGCTCAAACCTTCCCCACCCCCAAATTTAGAGATGCACAAGGTTCTCATTGTGTTGTTTGGACAGAATAGACAAACACTTAGAAAACAATTTCAAAAATAAGGTTTGAGCAAAATTTTGAAGGGCAAAAGGTAAAGTATTGCGAAGCTACGAATTTACTAAGTGTTAGTTAGAAAGTACAAAGTGTGGAAATGTTTCTAAGTGTAAATATATTATACATCATGGCAGCACAATGAAGAATGCAAAAATAAAAAGATTAAGAATATCGCAAATATTGTCAAAGGATGATAAAGAAAAAGACACAGGCAAAAAAGAAGAAAATTGCTACTTAGTTGTATTGAATATTAACTAAGTATACAAATAATTAAAAATTAACGCCATACAAAAATTGTTTCCTATACAAAGAATCAAAGAATTTTGTTAACTTATGAAAAATAATGAATTGAATAAAAATATAGAATGGCCGTATAAAAATGTAAAGATTATTGTTGAGGAGCAGGAGGGTCTGGAGGAGGGTTCTGATGCAGTACTGAAGGAGCTTCTTTAAAATTCAAGTGTTGATTGAAATGCGGAGGCACCATGGGACCATGAAGATATGCGATGAGAAAATTAAAGTACTCATGGTTGCACTCCGCAATTTGTCGTTGGTGCCAATGGACCTTATAAATGTTGTGTTGAATATTAACCAACGCCTCCCTTGACGTAGCAGCACTGTGTTGTAAATTGTCGACTTACTCCATTACCACATCAAATCTCTAGTTGAAGAAGGCTTGTTGCTGAGTGAAGAGTTGTTGTTGTTGGGAGAAGAGGGACCACATTTCTGCTAACTCAGTAGCTAAGGAGGTGACAGTGGGTGGTGCCTGCGATGTCTCGCCAGCAACGTTTTGGGGCAGAGGTGCCTTCACCCAAATCGTGTGGGTCATCAATATGCGGCGGTGAAATGGAAGGTTGCGGTGATGCTGCTGAAGGTGAGGATGGGGCTGCTGGATATGCAGTTGGAGAATTTGGGGCAAGAAGAAGGTTGGTAAAGTGCTCAGGAAGGGAAGAAGAAGAAGGTTATGCGGGAAGGCTTGGAGGGCGGATTACTAAGGGTAAAGGGTTCAAAGGTTCTGTCTCTTGCGATGGTAATTCCTGAACCTTTTCTTTTCCCTTATCATCTTTGTGCTGTCTCTTTGGTCTGGGTTCTTGCGGCACATTGAGATCGATTGCCGGGCCTCTTTAAAGGTAGCTCTGGGCAATGCAGGGAGTCTTTGAGGAGCAACCTCAGGATTTTGATATTGATGAGGCCATGGAATTCTTGCATGGGCTCTTCCTCAATGCCTACACCCATTGATAGGCAAAAACTTGAGATAGTCCATGGAAAAAAGTATTGTCCTCTTGTGTGCCCCACAAAGCCTCGAATTTGACTTGCGATCAACCAGCCTACATCGATTGGAATGCCACACGTAATGCAATATGTGGCCATAAATCGATCCCTTGAAATTGTCTTGTCATGGGAAGTTGGGATCACCCGCTTTTTAACCAAATAAACCTAAAGCCTTGCCTCTGGAAGTAGAGTCTTGAACGCCAGGGTCTTGATGTCTTTTAAAGAAACTGACCACTTAGTGTCCGGTTGCGTTAATACTCGCAGTGCATCTTCCAACTCTTCTTCCGTGGGATCATCAATGATTTTGTTGCCCAGTGCATCCGGGTTATGTTCATTTGGTATAGTTCATGGATGTCCCTTGCGCTGAAAGACACCACTCGCCCTTTTATGGTCACCACATCCTTGGTGCCATGTAGCCGTCCATGGTAGAAGTCACGCACTACCTTTGAAACAACAATGGCTGGGCACTGGCAAAATGTGTCCCAACCATGTTTCACGATCACGCTCGTGATCAGATCTGGTGATAATACCTTTGAAGAACCTTTTCTTCACGTATTTCCCTCAATCAATCTCCAACGAGTCTAAACAGCACGAACAAAACGATCAACTGAAAGATCATCGATCACCAGTGAGTTAAACTCGATCCTTGATGCTCGAACAGAACAAGACACCACCACAAGGTTACCTTGGTATTCTCGATGTGAGAATCCAGAAGTTCTGGGCTCTATATGATTTTGGATAACTGGAAAGTCAGGAGTATTTTGTACTCTTATAGTCTCTGACCGAACTCCCATTGCTGGAAAGGCTCGGTTTCAAAACCGTACGTGGAGCTTCCGCCTCATACAGCTTCTCTAGGAATGGAAGGATGGATGAAGATGACGATCGAGTATGCGATGAACAATCGTATAGACTTGATACTCGATCGCATAGAGGAAGAAGTCTATTGTATAGACTTGATACTCGATCATGTAGTCTCTCAAGCTATCGTCTAGAATACTCGGTGTTATCGCATAGTCACTCGATGAGTAATACGATAACGATTTTTGTGAGATGATTTAATTGAATGATTTGAAAAATAATTTTTCCTTTTATGTCACAGTTACCCTAAAATCGTGTATAACCCACCCATCAAGGTCGGTTATTGAGAAAAATAAATATTAATTCTCATATAATTAATAAATTATAAATAAATACAATAACTAACTTATCATAGTATATTTATAACCTATAGTTTTAATATTGCATCATATGTAACATATAATTCTTTTTCTATATTATGGTATTTAATATAAATCATATTTATATTAATTTCTCCAATCAAATAATGTATCAAATACATCATATTTATTATATCATATATAATTGAATCAATATAATTATATCATACATAATCAAATTCCCTCTTGCTAATTTGAACACTTCAAACTAACCCAAAATCTTATTCTCAACTTGAATCCATTGAGCTACTAAGGCGACCTTATGGACCTGTAGCTTGAAGTTCCAACGGTATGTGAATAACTGACTAAACTCTTTAATCACTATATCCACCATTCGTTAACTGTTGGACACTCCACTAAAGATCGACAGTTGCACTCTTCACACTACAGATATTTTTCTGTGTTCATTGGATATAACAAATCAACAGTACGATGACCTTTCACAAATCGCTCGTAAGTATAGTTGGGACAATTTATCGTTTTTCATCTATAGTTACATCTAACTTCTTAAGTACCACTGATTTCTCTAATGAACAATAAGTCATAGTCCCACTATGATTGAGTCATCTCTTCCCAAGAGAGGATGTGACCACTATGTTCAAGACCCGAGATCAGCCTTTAAGGGAGCAATTTATCTACTTACCCCGCATCGGGGAAGGAGTGAATTTCGTCTTGTGTAGCTGAGTTCCTAGCTCTCTAATTAGACGGATCTCCAAAATGGTAGGCTTGTTGAGTTGGCAATCTAGCCACTCTCACCCATACAAATCAAAGGACTGCCTTCATGAGCAGGACTTCCCAACTCACTCAGGATTCAGATCATGTCACCTATTGTCATCCTAGTGAAATGTAAGTCTCTATAATCAATGGTGTTATACAAAGAGACTAATAATTTTGTGGTCCGAACTTATACAAACTCTTTATATAGGATACCACCCCCTCTCCCGCCGCCGCCGCAGCATGTCTCCACATGAATGATCAGGATTAGATCATTTATAGCACTTTACAATACTTGTAACATCTATAAAGTGGACTGTATCTATAGTGTCACAAGGATAAAGTATCCCTTCTTTATCCATATACTATAGACTATTTAGGTTATTATTTAAACAAGATCCACTTGTATGTCGCTACATACTTGTTTAATTTACATAAAAGAATCTCGGACCTTAGTTTATTGGATTGAGTAAATACTTACAAAATAACACTTATTTCATTAATAACAATATGTTTCCAGAGTTTACAAACTACAAGATTACAAGGAGATTTAGGGCACCATTCCCAACAAAAATATCCAGCTTTATCCATCTACTACAGACCATTTAGGTTATCACTTAAACATGATCCACTTATATATCTCTACATACATGTTTAAGCTAGAGAAGATAACCTTGAATGTTAGTTTATTGGTTTTGTGGGTTAATGCTACTAAATGTTAGTTTAGTTTAAGCTATAGAAGATAACCTTGGATGTTAGTTTATCTTTCATCTCAAATTATTTCTTATGATATTCTATTTCCTTTGAAAGCTCTTTAAGAGTTCCAACTATATTTAAATCATCAACATATATAGTTATAATAGCAAATTCTGAGTGTGATTTCTTTATAAAAATACACAGATATATTGGATTGTTTTGATATCCCTCTTTCAACAAATATCTACTCAGGCGATTGTACCACATTTGCCCTGATTGTTTCAATCATATAATAATCTCTGTAACTTTATTGAGTACAATTCCCAGAATTTGATTTATATGTTTCAGGTACCTTAAATCCATCTGGGATTCTCATATAAATACCATTATCAAGAGATCCATATAAATATGTTGTGACTACATTCATAAGATGCATGTCCAGATTTTCATACACAGTTAGACTAATTAAATATCTTAGTATAATTGCATTCACCACTAGAGAATATGTCTCTTCATAATCAATATCAGGTCTTTGTGAGAAACCTTGTGCAACTAGTCTTTTTTTATATCTTGTGACTTCATTATTTTCATCTTTTCCTCACAAATACCCATCTGTATCCCACAGGTTTGACACCTTCTGGTGTTCGGACTACTGGTCCAAAAATTCGACGTTTTGAAAGTGAGTTTAATTCTATCTCGATTGCTTCTTTTCACTGAAGCCAATCTTTTCTATGTCGACATTCTTCAATAGATTTTGGTTCAGGATCCTCACTTTTAGATTTAATATCAAGAGCAACATTATAAGCAAAAATGTTGTCAATAACTATATTAATTCAGTTCCATCCTTTTCCTTTCATGACATAGTTTATTGAAATCTCATTATTATCTTTAGATATTTCACCTTCCTCACTAGTCATATCAAGCTATGGGTATTAACATTCTTAATCAAATCTTTTTTACTATTAATTATTTTTATTTTTCGAGGATTTTTATCTTTGGAACACACTGGTCTACCATGCTTCTGACGTATTCTAGACTCATTAGTGACAACTTGCTATGTTGGGATATCAATTTTCGATTGAACATTTACAGCTAGTAGTCTCACAATCAGGCAGGCTTATACCATTACGCTCACGAGTAGAATCTTAGTATATGTGACTCAGTTACTTTCTTTGCATCTATAAATGCATTTGGTAACTGATTTTCTATATTTTGCAAATGAATTATCTTCTGAACTTCAAGTTCACATTGATCTATACGAGGATCTAAATGAGACAATAACGATACATTCCATGTAATTTCTTTTTCCAACTTCTTAATTCCTCCCCCTAATGTTAGAAATTTTGTCTCATTAAAATGAAAATCAGTAAATCGTGCAGTAAATTATCACTCGTCAGGGATTTAAGATATTTGATAATTGATGGGAAATCATATTCAATATATATAATCTTAACCTCCATTGAGGATCCATCTTAGTACGTTGTGGTGGAGTAATTGGAATATATACTGCACATCCAAAAATCCTGAGATGGGAAATATTTGGCTCATGGCCATAAGCTAATATTAATGGCAAGTACTTATGACAAGAAAATGAAAATGCATACAAGTGACACTGCATGCAAAATAGCATGTCCCAATATGTATGTAGGGAGCTTAGCTCTCATAAGCAATGGTCTAACAATTAAGTGCAAACGTTTTATGAATGATTTTGCTAAACCATTTTGTGTATGATCATGAGCTGCTGGATGCATCTATTAATACCATAAAATATCTAAGTGGTCCACTTGGTGGGTTAATAGGTCCACATATATCACCATGAATTTGTTCTAAAAATGCAGATGATTCAATCCCTACTTTAGCTGGTGATGGTCCAATTTCAATTTTCCTTGAGAGCAAGCATCACGTGATAATTCATTAGATTGAAGAATCTTCTGGCTCTTCAATGGATGTCCATTTGAATTTTCAATAATTCACCTCATCATTATAGATCTTGGATGACCCAATCGGTCATGCCAAATTGTAAATATGACTAGATTTATGAACTTTAGGTTCATTGTTGCATATGTTTCAATTACTTGTATTTGAGTATAATATAATTCAAAAGATAAAATAGGCAAATCTTCCAATATACGTTTTTCATTTGAGACAGTAGATATGATATATATATGTATATTCCACATTATTCTTACTATCAGTCTCAATATGATAATCATTGCAACGTATATCTTTAAAACTAAGTAGATTTTTCTTTGATTGACTAGAGAACAATATATTGTCAATTGTAACTTTTGTTCCTCTAGGCAAAATAATATTTGTTTTTCCAAAGCCTTCAATCAGGTTTGCAAAACCTGATATCGTATTGACTTTTACTTCCAGCATTGTCAATTTGGAAAAATATTTTCTACTTGTAAGTATTGTATGTGTAGTTGCATCGTCTGCCAGATATAGATCTTCTTTACTTATTTCTTAGTCACCCAACATATGAAAATGATCCAGATTTATTCATTAAAATAAAATACTTGCAATAAGAAAAACAACATTTGAAATATACAAAGGTTAACATCTACTAAGAGGAAAAAAACATGGAGATGAATAAAAAAAACATTATATCTAGATAATTTCAAAGTCAAAGAAAACACTTGATGTTCCATCAATTTTTCGATTTTCTCTTTAGGAGATTCAAAGAAGTTCGCCACATCCAAATCTATCATATGGGATGGGTCAAATATGTCATTATCCATTATCTTGGTATGCAAAATTTGCTTCCACATTTTTTTTTTCTTTCCTGAAGGGAGGCTTGATAGAAATCAACTAAGTGTTTTGACGTACGACAGGTACGCGACCAATGCCCAATCATTCCACATTAAAAGCATTTATTTTCATCCCTCAAGAAGATACGCTTTACTCATATCCAACTTTTTGTTATAATCATTTTGTGTAGTTCTTTTGAAATTTGAATGATTAGAACGACCACCACGAAAATAATAATTATTTCTTCCTCTGCTACGTTCACGACCTCGACCACGATTATTATTAAAATTCACAGCATTTACTTCAGGAAATGTTGTTGTTCCAGTTGGTCGAGATTCATGATTTTTTAATCAATATCTCGTTATTTTGTTCGGCCACGAGATGACATGAAATTAGTTCAGAATATTATTTAAAACATTTCTCTCGATATTGTTGTTGCAGGAGCATATTCGAAACATGAAATGCAGAAAATGTCTTCTTTAACATATCAACATCAGTAATTTTCTCTCCACATAACAATAATTCGAACTGATTTTAAATAATACAGAGTTGTAATGACTTACTGGTCTGAAATCTTATAACCTCACGTGTATCCGCTCATAGCGAGCTTTAGGAAGAATAACTATTTTTTTTTTAATTATCATACCTCTTTTTCAAAACTTTTCACAAGATACAGAGATCTTTTATTGTACGATACTCCATTTTTAATCTCTCGTGGAGAAAATGATGAAAGAAAATTATAACTTTTGCTTTCTCCTGATTTGATGTCGTATTTTCTTCTTTAATAGTCTTTTCAAATTTATAGCATCCAGGTGAGATTTTGGCATCAAACACACATGATAAATAATTATTGCCTTTAATATCAAGGACGGAAAATTCTAATTTTGTGAGATTTGTCATTGTGCAAAATACCACTATTTATAAACAATTTAACAAGTAGGAGATATAAACATTAAATATGAACATCTAATGAATATCTATTATCATAATACTTATAATAAAAAAGGAATATATGGATTAAACTAAAATGAAATCATGGACCGAAATATCATCATCAAACTCGGGTCACACGTGTGACAAGCACAAATACTCACCCCTATACTCCAAGTTGGATATAGGTTTATTTGTGTTTTAATAAAACTCGATTTATGACAAAAATCAAAACAAAACTCGCCGTTGCCGGGGATCGAACCCGGGTCACCCGCGTGACAGGCGGGAATACTTACCACTATACTACAACGACTGACCTGTCTATAGCACAAAATTAGTTATATTTATTTAATTAGTTATTACTTATCTTACTAGTTTGCAAGGTTTTTTAAAAGGTGCTAATCTTTTATTAATAATAATGGAGGGATGATTTAGCAAAAACATATAAAGTATTAATCATTCATGTGACATTATTATATCACGAGGATCAATCCCCCCACCTCCATTTATACTAAAAAAATTATTCATATGGTTTTCAGATTAGATGATCGAATCTTCGTTATCACTTTTTTTTTTAATAATAATATGTGAGATAGAAGATTAAAAAAAATATTGAAATTGATAGTATAAGTTCATATCAATTGAGTTATGTTCATGTTGATTTCATCATCACTGTGTTGAATTAGATATTATGATAATCAAATGGAATAAAACAAACATTATCAAATTAAAAGCTAATGAAATTGTTGTTTTGAAACATTTTTAAAAGTGAAATAATTATTGAACTGGCCGATTATAAAACCATAGTTTCACAAATATATAAGTATTTGAATATTTATGTCCTTTAGATATGTAAGTCATATCAATACCACTTAATAAAACCCATTTTGGTAATATTTCTTTACTCTCGAGTTTATTAAATTAGGAGGATTTTGTTTCATTTCACGATTTTGCAAAGATTTACTAAAATGAAAATTCTATATTAAATGCAATAGTTTCTCACGTTTATTTTCTAAATCATCCGACGATTTTTGTCAAATTTGTTCTCATTTTTTTTAATCTCCATTCTTTGCAAATCAGCATTTTTTTTTTTTTTTTTTTTTGCAATTTCTTTATATCCTTCTAAATCACAGAGAACTAAAAATTTAAGTTGATAAATAAAGAGAATTTAATAATTATATCATTCACATATCTCTCGAAGTTCGTCCATTTCTTCATGAAAATGATCATTTAAGTATATTCACTTTTTACAATTTTTTCTTTCACACTAATTTCTCTCAACATATTTTTTTAGTCAATTTTAATCATTTTTTAATAATTTTTCATCACTTTTTGGCGATACATTTTAGTTGTCGTTCACACTCGGTTTCCACGAGTCTTCATTGTCATTCAAAATTATTTTATCAAATGTTTTAATCGTCAATGAGTATATTTTCTTCACGAGATCATCTTATGTTTAAAAAAATGTTTCCTTTTCATTGTTATGTAAATAGACATGTTGAATGAGAAATTTTAGATCAATCACAAGTTGCCACGTCATTTACGAAATTAATGACGAAATTTCAAATCATTAAATTTTGGCTTTGGACTAACCCATGTTGAATTTGACCCAAATGTCAAACTCCTAAATCTGATTAATTGAGCCCAAAAACTAGATATATGGATCAACCAAGCCCAAGCGAACTCTATAAATAGAGAAGCTCTCATATGAGGGGTTAACAATTCTATACGAGAGCTTATAGAGAATTCCGAATGACTAAAGTAGAATGACAAGTAATTCTAGAAGACTCTAAGCTGCTCTTCCAAGACTTCTACCAATCGAGAGAATCAGAGGATCAAGTACTAGAGATCGAACCACATCTCATCAAACCAACCTGAACATCAACACCAACTCAAGTTCAACTTCATGAAAGAGTTTCTCCGGAAGCCTCATACGAACACTAATCCTCCAAGATCAACAAGCCCAAAGGCCGAACATCATCAACAAGCCCAAAGGCCGAACATCATCAACAAGCCCAAAGGCCGATCATCATCAACAAGCCCAAGATAAACAAGCCTAAATGTCATCTTCTAAGAAGATCATCAAGCCCAAAGACCGATCGTGCAAGAAGATCAATAAGCCCAAAGGCCGATCGTGCAAGAAGATCAACAACTTGCAAGAAGATCAACAAGCCCAA
Organism: Benincasa hispida; assembly: GCF_009727055.1. Taxonomy (NCBI): domain Eukaryota; kingdom Viridiplantae; phylum Streptophyta; class Magnoliopsida; order Cucurbitales; family Cucurbitaceae; genus Benincasa; species Benincasa hispida. The sequence goes on along the minus strand of NC_052352.1, from coordinate 28,095,594 downwards.
AGGCCGATCGTGCAAGAAGATCAACAACGATCATCCAAGAGATCAACAAGTCTAACGGCCGATTATCCAAGAAGATCAACAAGCCCAAAGGCCGATCGTTCAAGAATTATAATTTATTTTGAAAGTATCAAAATATTATGTATTAGAAATTGTACTCACTTTCCACAAAATTAATACAAATACAAAGTTCAAATTCCACGAAATAAATTTCTCCTTGAAATCTCGTACGAACAGATCATTTATATTTAAGTTACATAGTACGTTGTCTTTTCTACGTAATTGAAATTCATTCTAATGATTTAGGAACATAAATTAAATCTGCAACTATACCTCTAATTTACAAATTATTGATGCATAGCAATTCGATGTTTATTTAAATAGAAAAGTTGACTAAAGGAGTACTTTTAATCAAATTTAAAGAATTGGAGCCCATTTTCATTCGCTCGAGAAAAAAAATATTTTTCAAAAAGTTCATCTTTATTTAAACATTTTTTTATAAAATGGATTAAAATATACTTAAAAAATTATTTTGAGTTGTTGCCAAATACTCCCATTCCTTCTAAAATGACTTAATTTTTAAATTAAACACTTAAAAATGTATTACAAACACTGAAACCAACTTTAAAGTTATTTAGTGGTATTTTATGGAATTTTAGTACCAATGACCTATTTTAAGAGGCTCAAATGAAATTTGCATTCCCTTTTGAAAAGGAATATTTTTTTGGCCCAGCGTAGAGTGAAATTACTAAATGAACCAAAATGTACGGTGCTTATGATTCCTGCTTCTTTCAATTCCTCAATTTGCAATTTTTTTCTACATTTTTTTTACGTTCTTCCGCTACTTCTTCCTTTTTTTATATGTTTTTTTGTTCTTCCGCTTCTTCCTCTTCCTCTTCCTCGTCTCCGTTATCGTCGTCTTCTTCGTCTCTATCTTCCTCGTCTTTGTCTTTTGCGTCTTCTTCACCCACTTCTAGAAATTTAGAGAGAGAGGTGAGAGTGATGACCGAGTGCCAGATATCAAACATAATTTTTAGATTCAGAATAGCAATTTCATATGCGACTGACGTAAGTAGAAGGTCATTTCTCGAGTGTTTCTTTTAATTTTGGGCCAATTTTCATTTGGACTTTGAGAAATGGCCATCTAAACAAATTCTCCATATTTTATAAGGATAGTCCAGTTTCAATTTGGTTTCTAGTATAAATGTTACACTTTTTAAAATTTTAAATTTAATTTTAATTTAATTTCAAAATGTTACAATTTTATCTTAGATTTGAGTATTGTTTCAACTTAATTTCTTGATTTTAAGATTTACACTTGTAAAATATAGAGATTAAATAGAAACTAAATCCAAAATCTAAGAAAAAAAAATATTTTCTTAAAGTTGAAAAAGTTGAAATTTATTGTTAAAAAAAACTTTTTGTTGATAAATTGTATGGAAGAATTAAATTAAAAAAAAAATTCAATATGTTATACATAATTTGAGAGTTTTAAATGAGCAAGGGCTCAAATTATCTATATATTAAGAAAAATCATTTAGGTATGCACATAAAAAATTGTCTTTGTCTATATAAAAAAAAAACATTTATCTATAAAAAGTTAGAAAATTTTTTAGGTATATTAAAAAAAAGAAATAAACGAACTTTGAAATACAGTCCGAGGTCCGTATGAAAATAAATGGAAAACAATAACAACAACAATAATATTTATTAAAAAAAAAAAAAACGGAAGAAAAACGAAGGAAAAAGAAAAAGCGCCGTTGCTGGGGATCGAACCCGGGTCACCCGCGTGACAGGCGGGAATACTTACCACTATACTACAACGACTCAGTTTGAAACTTGGTTTATCCTATTTTAACTTGTATTAATCCGGGCTTCAGATTCAGATATTTAAATCAGTTTTTAAGCAATTTAAAATTCAAAATAGGACTGTAGGATTAGTTTCATTTTAGAAAATTTTAAATAATATATTTTTTGGTTAAAATACTTTTTTGATCACTAAATTTGGATACTTGAAAATACATGAACTAAAATTAAACAAGTTTCAATGGACAAGGACGAAAATGGTAATTTAATTTTTTTTTTTTTCTATTAATCAATCTCTTAGAAGGAGCACTTAAAAGTTGTCCATGGAATAATGCATTGTCTTATTATAACATTTTTTTTTTTTTAAAAAAAGTATACATACAATTTTAGTCCTTCAAATTTGAGTTATGTACTTGTATCCGAAATCGACACAAGTGGGTAAGTAGAGAATATCTAGGGGTGCGAGACAACTCTCTCTAAGGAACTCGGCAAAATAGACCCGTAATTTCAGGAGGAGTGCCTCCTCACAAAGGGGACCGCAATGACCAAGCTCGAGCGACTATTTACCAAAAACACAAGTCTCCGCAAAATCGTAAGACCATGTATGGGGGCTAACGCTTGCCTAGTGCTGGAAGGTCAAGGAAATTGGTGACCTGATGACAGGGGAGCCCGTGACCAAAGCCCCGGTGATTAGCGGCCGTAACCATAACGATCCTAAGGTAGCGAAATTCCTTGTCGGGTAAGTTTTGACCCGCACGAAAGATGTAACGATCTGGGCACTGTCTTGGAGAGAGGCTCGGTGAAATAGACATGTTTGTGAAGATGCAGACTACCTGCACCTGATCAAAAAGGCCCTATGAAGTTTCACTGTTCCCTGGGATTGGCTTTGGGCCTTTCCTACGCAGTTTAGTTGGAAGGCAAAAAAGGCCCCCCTTCCTGGGGGCCCGAGCCATCAGTGAGATATCACTCTGGAACGGCTGAGGGACAGTCTCAAGTAGACAGACTCTATTATTGATAAACTTTTATTAGCGATAGATTCTCTATCGTCGAAAGAGTCTAAGAGTTGATTTAAATAATGTTATCTCTACAAATTCTTTTGCATTGTATTATATTTTTGATATTTTGGATTTGCTTGTTATATTTGTAATTATCTCCCTATATAATTTAAAAAAAATGGAAAAAACGTCTTTTTAATAAAAAGATAATTATAGTCGTGCTGTTTTGTTTGGTGAAAATACGATAGTTGTGATGTTTAGCTTGATTTATTGTAAATTTAAATCATTTTAAGCAAATGATTTCTGACGTACATTTGAGAAAGTTACGCTACCTTTATTATTATAATTTTTAATTTCTAATTTTAGTTTAGCCGTGTTGGTTATTATGGCTTATGTTTGGATTCAAACTATTTTAATATGAGATATAATAGATTTTGTTTTGGATGTAGATTATACTAGCCAGCATTTAGGTTTTTGCTACTATTTTTTTAATTATATAAGTAATTGTACCTTAAATATCATATTTTGTAAACATAAATAAAAAAATTTGTTCCATCAATTTTTTAAACCATTGTGTTATATTTGAAGTTACCTTATCATTTGTTTTCATTCATTTTATCATTTTGGAATGTATCAATATTGATGATTATGCAAAAAGCTCATTAAGAAAGCTACATATTTTTGGACATACAGAAAGAAAAACAAATAATTCCTTAACTCCATAATGTTGCAGAAAAAATGCATACGTAGGTGTGATTGTTGTGAAGTATAGGCCACCACGATGACACAATAAAATATTGTAACTTAAATACATGATTCCAACGAAATAATTATGATCCGTTATTATTGAAAAGAAATAAAAGAAAAGGTAATAGTACTAGTACCTTAGGCAACAACCTAAATTTTGAAGTAATGTTTAGTTTAATTATTTTAAATGATTTGGGTGTTATTTCAAGTTTTGAGGATAAAGTGGAATTATTGGGTTTAAAATAATTCAATTTAAATTTTTTTTGTGGGAATTTATTTCCATTTAGCGACTATTTGAAATTTTGGATTATATTTGAGGTGGATTTATTGGTTTGGAGTTAATTCAATTTAAATTATTGGTGATAAAAGATTTTAGGGAAAATTTGGTTTTATTTTGGATTTAACTTAATTAGGAGTTTAAATTTAATACGGAATTAGAAAAGGAAAAGGAAGATGCATTTATAACATCAGTACGAAACACTTTTCATTTCATCCTTGTAGTTCTGCTTCTTGCTCGAAAAATGAAAAGACTGATACAATTTCCTTGCCTTGCTGCTAACAAGAAAGAAATTCCCTTATGAGATCCATTTAGGTAAATGATTATTGATATGGTTCTAGGGTTTAGGGTTTAGAGAAGAAGGAGGAAAACATATATCTATATATCTTTGTATATATAAGTATGTAGTGATTGGCGTGCAAGTCAAATAACAAAAAAAAAACAAAAAGGAAAAAAACTGTATGTTTTCTATCTCGCATGAGTGACGCCGCCGCTAAAGCCCTAGCCGGCAATCAGAGTTCATCCACTGGCCGTCTGACGTTCAGTCGCTCGACGCTGTCTAGCCACGCCCTCTACCCATATCTGAAGTCGCTAGTCTTCTACTGCGCTGTTCTCCTTCTCTCAGTCGTTTCCTTCTCAGCCGAGTGCACTCCAACCAGACGTCGCCGTTCGTACTCCATTGCTGCTTGCCACTGTCGATCTAGCGCCGTTGCTACCGCCACTGCCTTGGTTCTCACTGGAATTTCGAGATTTGGGTAAGATAGGGTTTCCTTCGGTGATTTTCATGGGTCTTCATGAAGTCCTTGCCCATTTGATTTTGGTTAAAATTCTTGATACTCATCATGTTTTGAAGCCTAGTACGAAATTTCGGGGTGTCAAGAACCACTGTCGGTGTACGGATCAATTAATGTGTATTGGATACATATTAAATCTATAGGTTATGAGAAAAATGTAATTGAGTATGATTAAAATGTAGGTTAAATTAAATGTGTGATATTTAATTAGATAATTAATTAATTAAATTAAAACCATAAGTTATGTGAGAGATGTTCATTTAAATATGATTTAAATGAATTTTTAATTAAATTGGATTTAATTAATTAAATTAATTATTAATTTAAATTTATTAATAATTAATAATTTAGTTTTATTAAATTAAATAAAATCTAATAATTCCCTTACATGGGAAGGGAGTTATCTAAACGTAGATCTCTGTTCTTCTCTCAGCCTGTTAGACCTGCAAAAATGGAAAAAAAAAAGGTATGGATGTTTTGACAGAATGGTTCTGTGAAAAAAATCTTCTCTAATTCTCTTTACAACATCACAAAATTCCTGTGATTGTTTTCCCTTTTCCAAGATTGGTTCCCACAAACCTTCGACCTCGAGTTCTCGAAAAATAGGAGGGTAGCCATTTTGGTGGTGTTCGTGATCAATTGGAGAATTGATTCCATCTTGAATGTTCAATGAAAGTGAGTAAAGAAAATTCTTCTCCCTATAGTTTTTTTTTTATAAATATGTTTAACCTAGAGTTTATACAGTAGGTTTATTATATATAATTTTGCCTGTGTACTGGTATTTCGGTATTCCAAATTAAATTTGAGTATCGTTTTGTGTTATTGACAGACTCGAAACTTACGTCGTTAATAAGTTTCAAACTTGATCAAAAGAAAATTTGTAAATATCAAACTACTCCTATCACTATAAAGATGTAGCAACAGTGGTAAATTCGAGTTGATCCGCAAGAAAGCACGATTTGTTTCGTTAAGCTAATTTTCTAACCTGAGCGGTGAATGAGGGGTTTTAGTGTGAAAAAGATAAATATGTGAAATTAAAATAAAAGGGGTAAATGTAATCTAGAATAAGAGTCTATCTAATTTCTAGAGCAAGAGAGAGTTTCCTATGCAATTTATTTCATTAGTCATCAATTAATTACATGTCAACCCCTCAACCTATTAGAAAATCTAATAGCCCAATTAGCCAAATTCGATTAAACCAAATTAGCCATAATTAAATTTACAACTTTTCCTTCTTAGCGGCATACAAGTTAAAATTGAATTGCATTACGAAAGGGTTAAATTGTTGTTACATACTACAAATCGGAAAAATCATATCTTTTAACATGATTTATTTGGAAAAGATTATATTAGGGCATACATGCATTTGGTCAGAAAAAGTCTGGACTTTACACATGCGATTCTAATATGCGCAACTAAATAAATCAATATATGCATAGACTATGACGATTTTGCAAATAAGGATTTCAATAAACTAATTTGTCAGATCAATTTATAAAAATTCCGTTAAGGTTCAATCAAATCATCCCAAAGAGTTCACAACAATTCAGTTAAATTAACTAAAAATCCTTCAAGAAATTAAACATAAGGCTCTTGTTCAAAGAAATTAGATAGGAGTTACCTCTTAATTCATAGACAAATCTAAGATACACATTCAATCTGTCGATTACAACCCCAAAAAAAAAAAAGAAAAAGAAAAACTAACCTAAAGATATTAAAATCTGAAGGGAAAAGAAAAAGATTGAAGTTTAACCTCGTCTTCCATCAATTCAGGCCCCAAAAGTTAGCATAATTTGACCTAAAACCAAAGGAGATATTTATAGAAAATCGAGTTAGCGTCACAATGCTAGAACTAGCATTGCAATACTGAAGCGATTGATCAAGAGCGTTAGGCGAAGAAGTCCAACGCTGCCCCTGACACTCACTTACGGTTGCGCTTGACTCTTTATCTGTCAAAGTTCATAGAATCGCAATGCTATTGGAGAGCGTTGCAACGCTACCATTCTGTCCATCAGCGTTGGGCTGGAGTGTCATGATGGTGGCGTTAATAAATCTTGGAGCATTGCGACGCTAGGCAAATCACGAGCATTGCGACGCTCTGGTAGGGGCATTTTGGTCTTTTTCGATCCTTTGAAGCCCGAATGCTCAAATTAACTCCAAATTTCTTCAAATTAACCCCAATCTGCTCTAAATCACCAATTCTACCTCATGGTTGCTTAATACCTACAAAATAGGGAAATAAACACGTAAAATCTAATAACAAGCCCAAATTAAGTTAGGAATGATAACTCTTCATTTTTTATAGGCACAAAATTTACGTCGTTAATAACCTTCAAACTTGATCAAAAGAAAATTTGTATATACTGAACTACTCTGATCACTACTGAAACGTAGCAACAGTGGTAAGTACGAGGTCGAGCCACAGAGAAGCATTGAATTAATTTCTTTTATGCTAAATTTGACTGAGAAAAACAATAAAAATGAAGTTTTGGTTTTGAGTAAAATAAAAAATGCAAGAAAAATAAATTGCTAGGGATAAATGAAACGGTAATTGGTTCATCTAGTTCTCGGATCAAGTAGCAATTCAATGTAATTTAAATCACTGTTTTCCACCAAGGGATCATGTCATCGGATTATGCATGCATAACTACCCAATTGATGCGAATTAGCTAATCTCTACAAAAGTCGAAAATCAATTAATTTGAAATTAATCAAGCATCCTAATTCATAATTAAGGCTGGAAAGTTCGTGTCCTAACTAACCTACAAACTTCTAGATGCATTTGGGTCCTTAGCGGCCATAAAAAACTAGAAACACATGCATTAAGATTTAAGATTCAACAATGTTGATTAAGTCTCAGGAAAAATGACAGAGTTGAAACCTACGTCGTTAATAAGCTTCGAGTCTGGTCAAAAGAAAATTTATAAAATCACTGAACTACTCCTATTACTAAAAACATAGCAAACGGGGTCGAACTATAGAGAAGTGAAGAATTAATTTATTTTGGGTTAGATTTGACCGTGGAAAAACAGTAAAAATTGGGTTTTGGTTTTTTGTTTTGAAATTGAAAACAAGTAAGAAAAAGTAAAATGTAATGGATATATGAAACGGTAATGGATTCATTTAGTTTTCAGATCAAATAGTCATTCGATGTAAATTAAATCATTGTTTTAAGCCAAAATATCATATATTCGAATTATGCATGCATAGCTACCCAACTGGTACAAATTAACTAATTTCTATAAGCTCGAAAATTAATTAATCTGAGTCCATCAAGCGTCTTAATTCGTAGTTGAGGTTGGAAAGTTGTGCATTAACTAACCTACATGCTCCTAGATGCAATTGGGCCCTCAGCGACCATAAAGAACTAGAAACACATGCATTAAGATTTAAGATTCAACTATGTTGATTAAGTGTCAGGAAAAATGATAGAGCTGAAACCTACGTCGTTAATAAGCTTTGAGTCTGGTCAAGAGAAAATTTATAAAATCACCGAACTACTCCTATTACTACTAAAATGTAACAATAATGATAAGTACGGGGTCAAACCACAGAGAAGTGAAAATTAATTTCTTTTGGGTTAGATTTGACCGTGGAAAAACAGTAAAAATTGGGTTTTGGTTTTTGGTTTTGAAATTGAAAACAAGTAGGAAAAAGTAAAATGCAATGGATATATGAAATGATAATGGATTCATTTAGTTCTCGGATCAAATAGTCATTCGATGTAAATTAAATCATTGTTTTCAACCAAAATATCATATATTCGACTTATGTAGGCATAACTACCCAACCGGTGTAAATTAACTAATCTCTATAAGCCCGAAAATCATTTAATCCGAATCAATCAAGTGTCCTAATTCGTAGTTGAGGCTGGAAAGTCGTGCCCTAACTAACCTACATGCTTCTAAATGCAATTGGGTTCTCAGCGGCCATAAAGAACTAGAAACACATTCATTAAGATTCAAGATCAACTATGTTGATTAAGTGTCAAGAATGTCGTGTTCAAATAATCAATTTGTTCCTTAAATCTAGATTAAACGTGTGATACAAAGATTCATGGACACCCTAAGAAACCTAAGCATGCTTCTCTAATCTGTGCTACAAGGGTAAATTCAAAGCATAAACGATATAAGAATGCGTGCGAGCTTGAATTTAACTAGCAAAGACATGCGTTCATGGTAGGGGAGTCAATGCAACACATAAAAGCAAGTCTAAATTAAACAAGATTCAAGAAAACATAATTCTAAATTAAAGCACAAAGATTGAACAAAAAACCCATCAAAATACAAAGAACGTTGATCCAAGAACTAAACGAAAGATTACCTCATTGATTCATAGACAAACCAACGAGATACGTTCCAGTACATGTTCATAATTCGAAAATAAAATAAAAACTAACCTAAAGATACTAAAAATTGAAGGGAATAGAAGAAGAAGGAAGTTCGACTTTAACCTCCATGCATTCAGCTCCTAAATTCAGCCTCTACCCCCAAAATTCAACATATTTTAACCTAGTGCTAAGGAGAGATATTTATAGGATTCATCGTGGCATTGCATCGTTGCTGTGGCAAGAGGGAAGCATCAGACAAGCAGCCCAACGCTCGGTTGCACGTGCGCTCAGCTCCATGTCCGTCATTTTTCACAGCGTTGCAATGCTTCTGCCTTCAAGCATTGAAGTGAAGCGTCAAGATGCGTTGGGATGCTGTCGTTGATTCAACCTCGGAGCGTCGCGATGCTTGGAATAGCATTGCAACGCTATATCCACTGCCAGAAACTAGCTACTCGATGCTGACGACTCGATACTCGATGCTCATTTACTTGGTAGCATTTCCTTAATTACTCGACAACCTCTTACTTGATGGTACTCGATGGCTGCCTCAAACTCGGTGGAACTCGATGGCATTTTGATCTTTACAACTCTTTTGAAGCCTGGATGTTCAAATTAACTCCAAATTGCTTCAAATTCTCCCCGTTCTTCACCAAATGATTAATTCTACCTCTTGATTGCTCGATACCTACAAAATAGGGAAATAAACACATAAATCCACTAACGAGCCTGAATTAAGCTAGGAATATTAGTTCTTTTTTAGAGCTAACAAACACTCCCAACTTAATTCTTGCTCGCTCGAGCAAGGTAGAAACACACAATCAAGTAGAAAATAACTAAAAACATGCTAGCTTAATTCGCTAAGTTATTACTCCAGTCTCAACAATCAATTATAATGAAATTTGTAATCAAGAACGAAATTCAATTACAATCAATCAATGAAGCACAAGTTTTAAAAATGATTGTTGATCTATTCATGTATGAGTGAGCTTAGAGTCTTGCTAGTTAAGCTTGCATAGTCAGGAAGAGTTTTATAAGGTCCTCATCTCGTTTTCCCTTACATTGGTTCGGTTATCGACCTTGGACATACCATCTTCCATAAACAGGGCAACACTAAGACAAGGGTTCCTAAACACACACATAGAAAACATAAAGGACATTATTTTACCTAGAGGACTACCTTTCACACCCCACCGTCGGGAACCTATCACTCTTTTCTCACGGGTCCTAATTAGACACAGTGGAGGTAGCTCTTTTCACCTCTATCCATGCACACGCACATTATTTTTTGGCAGACACGCCGGCATGTGCCTCATTTTTTTTTCTATTTCTTTTTCAGAAATGCAACTAATTTGCTTTTCTCTATTTTTTTCTTCTTCTTATTCTTTTTTTCACAGTAGGCCCTATTTTTTCCACTTTGTCTAGTTTTGCTCTAAAACAAGCATAGTCACTCCTAAGTCAAAGGTGGACCTTTCGGGGTGACAATAGAAGTACAAACCAGATAACCCAATTCTAAGCATGCAAGACTTTAATTCGCAAAAAACGACTTAAAGATGCAAGTGTCAAGAAATTTATTTTAAAAAATGGGCTAAAAATCATGATCGTGCATTCCTAACCTTCTTCATGCAAATTTTATTACAAGAAGAGTGTGTCATAGACTATCATGATAACAATAGAGCAATTAACAAGCAAGACAACCAAAGCACATAACATACTACCCAATGGGTACCCCACCCCCAATTTATAAATATACATTGTCCCCAATTTCATGTAAAGCTAGAAAAGAATGAAAACAAGGGAACATAAAACCTCCCCTGAAAACGATGTCGTGCAGGAGATAGTGGTGGTTGGGCTCGCCTTTTAAAAAGATGCACTCCTCTCCTAGGTCGTCCCTACAAAACAAAAACAAAAAAGAAACCTAATCTAGAAAAAAAAAATAAAAAAGCAATAAATTTTTCACTTGGCTTCATCCAGGAAGAGCAAATTTTTAACGTCGGTTACTTGACGTGACCTGTCCCTTATCAAGGCACAAAGAAATTCTCGTATTTCTCTAGTCCCTTCTTGGATGAGTCAATATAGCTAGGTAAGGCTATAAGGCTCTTCATCTTTTGAAGAGAACCAGACAGGTCAAATTTTATATTTTTAATTTTGTTTGAAAAAAGGAAAAAGAAAAATCAAAAGACTCAAGGAATGACTCCACTGAAAATAAAGACTCTGACTGAACTGACTCAACTGACTCGTGAGGTGAAAAATTCAAAAATAAGAGAAATACCAGGACAAAGAATAGGACGAGGCATGAGAGCCTCTGACTCTTTTACCTGAGATTCTTCTAAATTAAACCCATACTCATACTTAACCTCACAAACTTGTTCTTGGGATGGCAGAGGATAAACATCGTCATCTGAATCAGTCCACGGATATTCCATCACTAGGTTGGCCTCAGTGCCACAGACGCAGGATGGCTTTAAATGATTTCCTACACACTCAGAAAAATCATTAGTATGATCACACTTTAAATAATCCAACGCCTTAACCTTGATCAGAATTTTGAGGGACCAGCTGCTTTGCAGAATTATTAATGCTCGTTAAAGACTTGATGACTAAAATTAGGTGAACACAATATGTGATGCATGTCTTAAGGTATGCGTTGATTATCATGCATCGGTGGTCATGCATTGGAATGAAACTATGCGTTAATAAATGTATGTGATGACCATGTGTTCTTGTCACAAGTTTTCTATGCTCATGCCAAGTATAACGCGAACACAAGTTTCTCGGGTGATCCGAGGTCAAACTCAGGGACTTGTAGCTAGACGTATGCAATAATGTGTTTGCGGCGGTGGAATAAAAGAATGAATGAGGGTTTTTATGCTAACACTACTCCTACTCTTAACTAACAGACAATGCAATGATAAGTATGAATGAGAGGTAGAGACATGACAACTGTTGACGTGAAGTAAATGGATGGAAAAATAGATAAAATGTGGAGATGTTTTCATCGCAACCCTTAAGAGTGACCGCAATGGCAACCTCAGCCAATGCAAGCTATGCGATCATGCTACACACACTAGAGCCTAATTCTCGGACGCATGCGATGTGTATGCAAAAGGGTCGAGATGACTGCATACTGCCACCGTATCCTACTTCTTGGACGCATGCAATGTCCTCTCCGTAGGGTGCATACACTGTGTAATAGTAAACGAAGCTTATTCCTAAGTCTCCATTCTTGCTTATGCAATCTTAATCTAGCTCTTCCGAGCATCGATTCTAACCTAGCTCTCCTCAGTCTTAGGTTCTTTCTTTAGACTCTCTCCCGTAGCTCTAAAGGTGTGATGGACGCATACATAAGACAAGGTAACTGCAAAAGCCTGGTTGACGTAAGATTATTGCTATCTCTAGTGAATACATGCTTACACTGCTTAATGCAACCAACTATTTACCATCCTAGGCAGTTAGTTGTTGCTGATTTTACTCATAGAAAAGCGTTGCGTCTGCTTATAGACAAGCGTTGCTACAGCTTCACACTAAGCAAATAAAATTTTCTCGCACACTCACGTAATGCATACCTCCCGGTGGTTTGCTACATGCTTCATATTTCTAATCCGCATGACTAAGTATGCGATACTCTAGCAATCTTACTAAGTGATGCAATGAAATTTAAGGATGCTAAGTAAAGAAAGATGGAAGTGGAATCGAAGGAAACACAGAAACACATTGAACATACAATGTATTAACTTCTTAATAAAAAAATGCAATACAATACAATATAAAAAAAGAAGAGAAAATGAACATACAATGACTTGCTTCCAGCAGATGTGTGTCAAGGCTGCCGGTGGTGCCATGGATGGGCGGTGGAGCTGACTCTCTCGAGATCTAGCTCCGGCGAAGGCTTTAGTCGTCACTTGAAATGGATGAAGGAGATGAATAACTCTCAGCTTTCTTCTAACGCGTTCATCTGGATCACAAGGATCCGCCCTAAGGTGAACCTCAGGCGAAAACCCTGGATGATCTGAAATTCTGCTCATCGGCTTCTATTTATAGAGCTTGATCGCCGATAGCATTAATGGACTGCTCTGATCTGATATTCGCAGCGTATTAGTCCTTTTCTGAATCTCTGCTGCAAACAACATGGTAGGTGAAATGTCAACATCATCTTTTGATTTTCCCGAGATATGCGTTGATGCGTCCATTCCACCAACCTTGCGGTCATCCAATTATTATGCATTATCATGTAGCCACAATCTTGAAATGACCGCATTCGCTTGATTACCGCAACTTCCACACGATGACCGCAATTGCTTGATGATCGCAACTTCTATGCGATGGACGCATGAGTTGATTATCGCAACACCTATGCGTTGATCGTATACATTCACATTTGCGATGAAGAGTTTCTCCGCATGCGGTCGTCTATGCAGCAACCCAGCTTCCACGTTTGCTTCCACTTCCTGCCTTAGCTACAAAAATAGACAATTGAACACATAATAACGCATAATAGTGGGTTAGCCAAGATTCTCAATGCTGAACGATGCAAACTCATTTTCTTATGAATGCCTAACATAATTGCCACATATTCTGCTTACCAGCCCTCATAATTCTAAATAAAAGGCCTAAGATGACATGCATTTTTGCATGTCATCAATCTCCGCTGCTCACCTCGACATCCTTAGAAGGTAATTCCCAATATTCCTTCAGTTTCGTAACTGATTTAGCGATTTGAGCGATTTGGTCACTCAAACTCTAAATCTCAACTCTAACCTCACGTTTGAAATAGAGGTCATCATGCTGGAAATTGATGGGTTCTTGATAATAGTAGGGATATTCTTGCACAATCTCACCAGAGCGATTAGAAAGTTCCCTAACTATATCCTCTAAAGAAATACCTGTGTGAGCAGACTGATACGGCATCAACAACGGCGTTTGGCTAGCTAACTCCCAAGGAAGATAATATCCACACTCAGGACCATGCGAATTCTGCATCTGCATATTAGCCATAACTTGAACAATAGAGGTTAGTTCAGAAATTTGATCTCTAAGGCCACGAATCTCACTTACCTTTGGTGTTTCTCGTTGTTCCGCATATCTCGTTTGAAGCACATAAATGTTTAAATTTTCTGTCATTGAAAAAAAAAAGTAGATACAAAAGGAAAAATATATTTTCTTTTGGTTCTTAAAGTTTAACAATCTATTCTAACTAAAAGATATTAATTGGCTTACTTCCCTGGCAACGACGCCATTTTTTACAGACCTAAAATCTACGTCGTTAATAAAATTCGAGTCTGTTCAAAAGAAAACTTATAAAATCACTGAACTACTTCTATTACTACTAAAATGTAGCAGCAGTGGTAAGTGCGGGGTCAAACCACAGAGAAGTGAAGAATTAATTTCTTTTGGGTTAGATTTGATCGTGGAAAAACAGTAAAAACTGGGTTTTGGTTTTTGGTTTTGAAATTTAAAACAAGTCGGAAAAATTAAAATGCAATGGATATATGAAACGGTAATGGATTCATTTAGTTCTCAGATAAAATAGCCATTCTATGTAAATTAAATAATTGTTTTAAGCCAAAACATCATATATTCGAATTATGCATGCATAGCTACTCAACTGGTGCAAATTAACTAATCTCTATAAGCCAAAAAATCAATTAATCTGAATCGATCAAGCGTCCTAGTTCATAGTTGAGGCTGAAAAGTTGTGCCCTAACTAACCTACATGCTCCTAGATGCTATTGGGTCCTCAACGGCCATAAAGAACTAGAAACATATGCATTAAGATTCAGGATTCAACTATTTGATTAAGTGTCAGGAAAGTCATGTTCAAATAATCAATTTGTTCCTTAAATCTAGATTAAACGTGCGATGCAAAGATTCATGGACACCCTAAAAAACCTAAGCATGTTTATCTGATTTATGCTATAAGGGTAAATTCAAAGCATGGATGATACAAGAATGCGTGTGAGCTTGAATTTAACTAGCGAAGCCATGCGTTCATGATAGGGGTGTCAATCTAACACATAAAAGCAAGTCTAAATTAAACAAAATTCAAGAAAACATAATTCTGAATTAAAGCACAAAGATTGAACAAAAAACACATCAAATTACAAAGAATGTTGATCCAAGAACTAAACGAAAGATTACCTCATCGATTCATAGACAAACCGATGGGATACGTTCCAGTACATGTTCATAATCCGAAAATAAAATAAAAAATAACTTAAAGATACTAAAAATTGAAGGGAATAGAAGAAGAAGGAAGTTTGACTTTAGCCTCCATGCGTTTAGCACCTAAGTTTGGCCCATACCCCAAAAATTCAGCATCTTTTGACCTAGGGTCGAGGAGAGGTATTTATAGGATTCATCGCAGTGTTGTAACGCTTGGAATGGCGTTGCAACGCTACTGCGATGAGAGGGAAGTGTGAAAAGCATCTAAAAAGTGTTTTTATTACCTTCAAAGTTACTCTTGATTTTTTTTTTTTTGGTTTGATATGGTTTATTGAGTGATTTTGGGAAGCCAAGCATTAGAAGTAGTTGTGCAAAAATGAGCAAAAACCCAGGGCAAAACTCCAATTTTGAGCAATTACAGGTTGACTATGGACTTAGGAAGAAATCAAGGACCCAAGATCAAGAAAAGAGGCAAGTTTGGAGAGCAATTCAGAGAAGCCAGCGTTGGCCGAGTGTTGCAACGCTGCTCCTTGACGCTGCAGACCCGAGAGCAATTTGGAACAGGGCAGCGTTGCAATGCTACGACTTCTATGCGCGGCTGGCATGACGCCAGCGTTGCAATGCTGCGAGCATATTACAAATATGCAGTGTTGCGCCACCAGGAAAAAGGAAGAAAAGGACAGAGCCGATTTTGAGCAATTTTAGTCCGTACAAGTTACAGTAGTTCTTATCATCTTTGGGTTGTTTGTGACGGGAAGATTGATCGTGATTGTGCTATTTTGTTGAGTAAAAAAACGAGATTCGTGACGAGAGTCAAGGAGATCATGATTGGGATTCGGACCTATTGAAGGGTGATCATTCTTCTACATTAATTTATTTTTTGCTTTAATGATTGATTATTTGTGGAATTTAGTTATCGAAATCATGTGTGGTTAAACTCTATTATTCTAAAGTGTTTGTGAATTTTAGGGAATATTACTTTGAATACTGAATATACAGTTGATTGATTTTGCATGGATTTCTAAATTATTTGTGTTTAATGCTTTTGATTAACTGGCCATTAATTGAATGAACCTAAGTTAATTAGATGTCTCGAGAGAGAGTTTAATTCGCTGGACCCAATAATTTAGATTGTTAATCGAAATTTCATGAGAATGAATTTAGAATAATAAGGGGTGCAATTGGAGGATCTTAATGTTGTAACTATTCAAGCGATAGAAGAGATTCGAGTCGATGGGTAGTTATTAGGAGGGTTTGAGCTCGCGAGAGGATTTCTTGATTTTAGAACTTCTAGCCTCAATCTATCAATTTCAATCAATTGCATGTCATATTCACTGTAATCCCTAAATGAAACAACACCCTGAAATCTTTTCGCTCTGAATTTGTTCTTATGTTTGTGATTGAATTTTCATTAGTCATAGGTATAGATAAAATTTATCTTTTGAGTTTCCTGAATAAAATTAACAAAAAATTGTTGTAGCTAAGTTTAGGAAAATTTCGCTCATGCCGGTCCTTGAGGACGATACCCTATTTGGGATTTATTACTTCGATTGCATATGCTTGCGTATCGCATCACTATACGATCACATGGTATATGATACTCGACGCTTGTTATTCGATCATGTAGACTATCATGCTCATCGCATAGTCGTTAGCTACACGATTGCATGGCATGCGTTACTCGAAGCGGCGCTGTACGATTCATGCTCATTGCATAGTCCTAAGCTACACGATTGTTTACATTCGACGTGCATTACTCGATGATCAAAGGATTTGTTACACGATCAAGTGATGAGGCTTCAAGGCGGGTGGTTCAAGACCCGGTTCACCTGTTCGAACCGGTTAAATCCATCTTTTTGTAATAGTTTTGCATTTCTTTTCCGGTTTTGAGACAAATTATCCCAGTCCATCAACTTTTATTAAATGTGCATGTGATGTATGTTTATCCAATATGCCATAATGTATGTCATATAATTTTAAAACCCACCATAGGTTATGCATTTTTTTCATGCACCATCTTTATATTATAAGTGTTATAATATATTAGTTTGTATGATTAAATTACTTAAAGCATGCTCATGCATCATATAATATTAGAGTTATAATATATGCATGCATTAAAGCATATCCATGCATCATCTATATTATAAATTTTATAATATAGGGTTGTATGTTAGCATGGATTGTATGCTTAGTTCATTACTTTGTTATATAACAGTTATATATGTTGGGATTGGTGTCCTAATTCTCCCGGAGTCTCGTAGTTTGTAAACTTACAGATTGTTATGAATAAAATAAGAGTTATTTTATTTTTCATTTACTCATATCCAATAGACAAAGCTCCATTGTTATTGTATGTAAACTTAAGCATGTATATGAGATATACAAGTGGATCATGCCTTAAGTGATAACTTAAAAAGGTCTGTAGTATAAGGATTAAAGATGGATATTTGATTCTGGTGACACTACGATACGGCCCGCTTTGTAGAGGTTTACAAGTGTTGTGAACTACTACAGATGGTAGATCCTGACCATTCATGTGGAGATATGAGAGCGGAGGTGTCCTGTACAAAGAGTTTGTATAAGACAGGACCACGAAATGATTCCTCTCTTTATATAACACCGTTGATATTTAAGACTTACATCTCACCTAAATGACCATAGTGTTGGATCAACACCATCATGCAGTGGAAGAAATCAAGATCCATAAGTATTCTAATTCATTAATTTTGGTTGAAAAGAAACATGCTAAAAACAAAGTATAATGGGTTTCATGAACATACCTTGGCCGAACCAACGAAATCTCCATTTCTAGCTGCAAAATCCTCCAAATCCTTGTGTAGACCACCACAAGATCTTCCCTACTATCCTCTTGGTGATCTAGATTGAGTTGTGGGACTCAAAATAAGCTGGAATCAAAGGGAATATATATAAAGCTCACTGAACATAACCCATTGAAGAATACCTTCATTCATCCGATTTTTTCAGCAAAAAATTCAGTTGATTCATCACTCCTTTCTTCGCTCCAATCTCTTCAATATATTGCAGATTATCATGCAAAGAGATGTGCTACATGGGATGCAGCTCATGCTTGGAGTAAACCAAAGGAGAAGGTGGGTTCCTTATAAGCTAGTTGAAGATGAAAAACCCATTTTCAAGTTTTGTGTAATTTTTCAATTTTCAAAAATCCAAAAATTGATTTTAAAATCAAATTTTATTTCTAAAATCAAAATTTATTAATTTTACAAATTAATTTCATAAATTAATTTTTTAATAAAATTAATAAATATTTATTTAAACAATTTAAATAATTCTAATTAATTTAATATCCAATATTAAATTAATTTTTACAAAAATTCATCTTCATATATTTAAATCATATTTAAATATATTTTCTCCAATTTCTTTTGATTCTAATTTGAACGTTTCAAATTAATTTATCACGCTACTCTAGAGCTAATCCATTTCTGAGCTAGTAGGGGGGGACCTCATGGACCTACAGATCATGAGCTCCAACTATTTGAGATTAATCAGCTAAACTCATTAGACCGATCTAACCCCCTTCGTTAACTAATGGGTCACTCTACTAAAGCTCATAGTTGAACTCCCTTTACTGTAGATATATTATGTCCACTCAATATAACCATGATTAGTAAGTTAACCCATCACAGGTTGTTCGTAATAACGGCTGGTTAAATCTTTGTTTTACTCCTGAAATTACCTCTTGTTCCTTAAGTCCCCCCTAATCCCCTAATGAACAATTGTTTTGTGATCCAATCACAAAACTGAGTCCCTCTCATATCAAATGAGAGGGCGGGATCCCTTGTTCAAGCCTCAGAATCAACACTTAAGGAAACAACCTCTCTACTATCCCTAAAGCGGGTAGGAGTGAATTACCTCTTGCACCCTATGTTCCCAGCTATCTATCCAGTCTCACCCCTGAAACGACAGTCATATTGAGCCTGCGTTGTTGAGCCAACCCTCACCTATGCAAATCTAAGGGCAATCCCAGATAAACAGGAGTTCATAGTTAGCTTAGGATTAAGGTCAAGTTACCTAGGTCATCGCTTTGAAATAATCAGTCTTAAACAGTAAACAGTGTTATAAAATAAGAGTGACTCATTTCGTGGTCCGATCTTGTACAAACTCTTTTGCACAAGGACACCCCCACTCCTCATATTCAACATGAACGAATTAGGATCACTTCATTTGTAGCACTTTATAACTCCTTGTAACAACTACAGAGCAGGCCGCATCCAATAGTGTTACCAGAATAAAGTACCCAACCTTATCCATGTACTATAGATCATTTTGACTATTTACTCGAACCTGATCCACCTTTATTTCTCCACATAAAGTTCAAGTACTCATCCAATAGTCAAGGGACTTTTAGGTTTATTGGATTTCTATTCAAGCAATAGATCTATTCAATAATACCTTTATTGAATTTTCAGAATAAGTTCCATTGTTTACATACCACGAGTTTTAGGAATAAAACCCAACACATAGGTGACATGATCTTAATCCTTAGTGTTTTAGGAACTCCTGTCTTTGAAGGCGATCATTTGATTAGTATGGGTGAGAGTGGCCAGATTGCCAACTCAACAAGCCTACTATTTTAGGGATTTGTCTGATTGGGGAGCTGGGAACTCAGTTATACAAGATGGAATTCACTCCTTCCCCGAAGCAGGGGTAAGTAGGTAGATTGCTCCCTTAAGGGCTAATTCTGAGTCTTAAACATAGTGACCACAACTTCTCTTTGGAAGAGAGAACTCGGTCATAGTAGGACTATGGCTTATATTCATTAGAGGGATCGGTGGTACTTAAGGAGTTAAATATAACTATACGAGCATAACGATAAATCAGCCCAGCTGTAATTAAGAGTAATCTGTGAAGGGTTATCGCACTGTTGATTGGTTGATATGGACACAAAATATATCTGTAGTAAGGAGAGTGCAACTGTCGGTCTTTAGTGGAGTATGAGATACATCAAGTGGAGGATTAATGTAAATATGATTTACATTAAGTATCATAAAATAGAAAAAGAACTATGGTTTATATGTTTCATGAGATGAAAATTAAAACTATAGGTTATAGATATAATATGGTAAGTTGGTTATTATATTTATTTATAATAATTTTAATTATTTGATAATTATCTCTTTTTCTCTAATAACCAATTGAATGGGAGGTTATTAGTGGTTTTATGGTAACCGTGAGATAAAAGGAAAAAATGTTTTCCTAAATTTAGAAGAGTTGCTATTTTCGGAAAGAAACTTACAGAATGCTATCAAATGAAATCATTTCACTAATAATAGCTCATAAAAAGACTACACGATCATGGAGTGTCACTATACGATAGTTCACTCAACTGTCGTAGCTAAAGATCGCAGGGCATTGTTTATACGATAGGCTGCCATCTTCTAGACGATTGAGCATTTTGTCTATACGATAAACACTTCTTATCTCCCACTTGCTCAATTGTCTACACGATTGTTGTTCCTCTAGTCTCTTCCTCTAACCAAGATCATACAGATCCCACAACTCCTAGATTCTCACACCGAGAATACCAAGGTAACCATTGTGGTGGTGTCCTCATTCAACTCGATTGAGTTCGAGGTTTTTGGAGGCTGTTCGTTGTGTTCGTGATCGTTGTGTTCGTGCTGTTGATCGTGTTGTTGTTCCAGTCGTTGCGTTCGAGGGCTGAGTTTCTGTTCTTGGACATTTTGAGTGATCGAGGGAGTTTGAAGAATGAGTCTTCAAAGGTATGCATACTCTATCCCTTGACTCTCTTCTAAGCATGCTGTAATTTCTAGTTATTGCATGATCAGTTAGTTTCCGTTTCTTGTACTGTAATTGTTTATGTTCAATTTCGAATGGAAATTGGAATGATCCTTCTGCTGCTCATGGAAATCCTTATGTCTGATTTCCTTCATTATTTATTAGTAATGAATAAACATTGTGTGAAGCATGACAATTAGGTTTATTTATAAACGTTATAAATACCTTATGTATGTCTAGCTAGCAATGTAAATGGTTTTAATTGTTTCATTCTTTCTAAGAGTTATAATTAATGAAATTAGAATTAAAATCAATAAGAAAGAGTTGCATGCAAACCTTAGGCTTTAATCATGTTTTAAAAGTGTTTTAAAATTTGATTGAGATAGACCTAAGATCACGTTTCTAATAAGATTAGAAACCTAAGTTTAATCTTTTAATTCAGTTTAATAGGATTAAATTGACTAATAAAATATTAAATATGTAACAAATGTATTTATATGGCTAAGGCTAGTTCTGGCTAGGCTGGGGTATTTAAGTCGATAGAAAAATTGCACCCCTACATGGGAACCTACCTAGAAAGGTGAATTAGATAGATTTGTTACTTGCATGCAATTTTGGTGAAAGTCTATTAAAGGGTTTAATAAGACTTAAATTAAACTTTTTTAATCATCAAAAGCAAGTGTTATTTTTTAGCAAATTAAACAAACCACTTAGTTAAAATCAGTAGCCAGATTTTCTAAGTTAATGAATCCCTAGGTAGAACATTCAGTGGGAGGTAATTGAAGTATATGATACTTCACTTTATCTCTACACGTTTCTCCCTAAAAAGCACACCGGGAGATCTATCCTCAGCCTTGAGGCACCACTGGAGTGTCCCCCTATGGGTGGCATTTGGGTAGGTCAATAACAAGATGAATGGAGAGAATGTTCATAGTAAGTGGGAGCGGGATGTGTGACAACATATCCCTCAGTCTCTCTCATTAGGTTGGATAAAGTTTAGTGCATCACCTCGTGGCATCCTAGGAGTGTCCCCCTAAAGGATGGTTTTTTTGCACAACTCTTTATTTGATCTCCAAAAATGGATACAGTTGCTTTAGTTTCTTGTCCTAATCGACTTTTCCCTAAGGTTGGCTCATTATGGCAGGACTCTAGGGCCTAAAATGAGGTGTTAGACTTACACAGAATTGTTAAGGATGTTAACAAATTCTAGACCGAACAATGTTGACTGTTAGATTCAATTACAAGGAGTTGTTTCTGTTTAATGGTTGAGATTGTCTCATTCCAATGAAGGGCACTTGATCACTCTACGGTGACCTTTTTCCTGCCTCACTAAAGCATCATTGCAAAATAGATGTCACTTAGGGTACAATAGAACTATTTTGCTAAAACTTAATTGGTGTTAAAAGTGGTTTAATGCAAGTAGAATTATTAAGTTTGTTCATTTTTTCAGCAATTTTAAATTATGGCAACTACTACTTTATCACTACTTGTAGCTGATAAATTAACTGGCAAGAATTACGCTAGTTGGAAAAACACGATAATTACGATTTTAATTGTTGATGACCTGAGGTTCGTCCTTATGGAGGAGTGTTCTTCTATTAAACCTCATAACGCTGCTCGAAACGTTCGAGACACGTATGAGCATTGGACACAGGCAAACAAAAAGGCCCGAACGTATATCTTGGCCAACCTTAATGACATTTTCGCTAAGAAGCATGAGCCTATGATCACTGCATGTGAGATCATGGAGTCCCTGAAGGGAATGTTCAGACAACCGTCCGCGCAGTTTAGGCATGACGCTCTGAAGTACATCTTCAATTCATGCATGAAGGAAGGAAAATCTTTTCGGGAACATGTTCTCAATATGATGGTCCACTTCAATGTGGCGGAGAAGAACAGGTCAAGCATCGATGAGGCCAGCCAGGTTAGCATTATTCTGGAGTCATTACCAGAAAGCTTTCTTCACTTCGTAAGCAACGTAGTTTTGAACAGGGTTGATTACAACCTTACAACTCTACTCAATGAGTTGCAGACTTTCCAATTTTTGCTGAAAAGTAAGGAAAAAAATGTTGGTGAGGAAAATATTGCTTCATCATCCAAAAAGTTCCACAAAGGTTCGACCTCTGGAACTAAGTCAACATCTTTTACTTCCAGCACTAGAAAGTGGAAAAGAAGAAGGGTGGTAAGGGGAAGGCACCTGCTAACCCACAACCTGCTACTCCAAGAGGTAGGCAACTAGTGAGGGTTGA
Organism: Benincasa hispida; assembly: GCF_009727055.1. Taxonomy (NCBI): domain Eukaryota; kingdom Viridiplantae; phylum Streptophyta; class Magnoliopsida; order Cucurbitales; family Cucurbitaceae; genus Benincasa; species Benincasa hispida. Next base: position 28,072,459 of record NC_052352.1, on the reverse strand, counting down.
CAAGGGAAAGTGTTCCCATTGCAACTAGGACGAACACTGGAAGCAGAACTGCCTACATTATTTGGTTGAGAAGAAGAAGGCCAAACAAGGTAAATGTGATTTACTGGTTTTGGAAACTTATTTAGTGAAGAATGATGGTTCTGCTTGGATTATTGACTCTGGGGCCACTAACCATGTTTGTTCTTCATTTCAGAAAATTAGTTCCTGGCGGCAGCTTAGTGCTGGTGAGATGACGATGCGAGTTGGAACCGGGTACATTGTCTCAGCTGTGGCAGTGGGAGGTCTTTGATTGACTTTACAAAATAGGTTTATCATTTTGAATGATGTGTATGTCATTCCTGAGTTAAAGAAAAACTTAATTTCTGTAAAGTACTTTACTCGAATGTAATTATCAACTTAATTTTTCTGTAAATAAAGTGTTTATTTCGAAAAATGGTATTGATATATGTTCGGCTCAACTGAAAAATAATTTGTATGTGCTAAGGCCATTAGCAACAAATTCCCTCTATAACATAGAGATGTTTAAAACTGTCGTAACTCAAAATAAGCAACTTAAAGTTTCTCCTAAAGCAAACGACCAACTTTGACACCTATGTTTATGACACATTAATCTCAATAGAATTGAGAGATTGGTGAAGAATGGATTTCTAAGCGAGTTAGAAGAAAATTATTTACCTGTGTGCGAGTCATGTCTTGAAGATAAAATGTCTAAAAGGCCTTTTATTGGAAAAGGTTATAGGGCCAAAGAGCAGCTAGTACATTCAAACCTTGCGAGCCAATGGAGGCCATGAATATTTCATTACTTTTACTGATGATTATTTGAGGTATGGGTACGTTTATTTAATGCAACATAAGTCTGAGTCATTTGAAAAGTTCAAAGAGTTCAAGGCTGAAGTTGAAAATGCATTAAGTAAAACGATTAAAACACTTCGATTTGATCGAGGTGGAGAATTTTTGGATTAAGAGTTCCAAAACTATATGATAGAACATGGAATAGTTACCTAACTCTCAGCACCTGGTACACCTTAGTAGAATGGTGTATCAGAGAGGAGAAATCAAACCCTGTTGGACATGGTTCGGTCGATGATGAGTTATGCTTCCTTACCTGACTCATTTTGAGGTTTTGCAGTAGACACTACAGCTTATATCCTGAACTGTGTTCCCTCCAAGAGTGTTGCCAGAACATCTTTGGAGTTATGGAATGGTCGTAAAACTAGTTACATTATTTTCGTATCTGGGGTTGTCCAGCACATGTGCTTGAAGCTAATCCTAAGAAATTAGAACCACGTTCAAGGTTATGCTTATTTATAGGCTACCTCAAAGGGGATGTGATGAGGTTATTTTTATGATCCTAAGGAAAACAAAGTGTTTGTATCGACAAATGCTACTTTTCTTGAGGAGGATCATATAAGGGAGCACAGAACTAGAAGCAAAATCGTGTTGAATGAAATTTCCAAAGAAACTACTAAATCTTCAACAAGAGTTGTTAAAGAGCCTACTACCTCAATAAAAGTTGTTGAAAAGCCTACTACCTCAACAAGAGTTATTGATGTAGGTTCATCTAGTAGGTCAAATCTGAAGGAAATCGAAAGTGAGATTTCCAAGAGAAGCGGAACAGGACTATTCCAAATTTCAATCATGACTGAACATAAATTTACAGTCGACTTTAAACAAGCAGTTATACAATTCTTAAAGAGAAATTACTGCAAGAATAAACTCAAATGCATAAAGAGAAAAATCTATGCATAATGGACGAAGTGTCTCCATGCTCCGTTGCACACTCTGATCGCTCGAACAACAGCAACCACAAACACTCGATCTATACGACCGCAAAATCGCACGAACACTTCGCGCTCGTCCTCAACGATCTCCTCGATCACGAACTCCTCCGCAACACGAACGGCCTCCACAACACCACTCAAAATCCTTTTCAATCGTTTTTTTAAAACCCTTTTTGAAAATAGGAAAACCATTTTACTTTTAAACTCACGGTTACCATGATCCAATAACCACCCACTACTTTGGTTATTAAAAGAAAAAGAATTAATTATCCAATAATTAATATTATTATAAACATAAATGATAACCAACTTATCATACTATATTTATAACCTAGAGTTCTAATATTTCATCTCATGAAACATATAAACCATAGTTCTTTTTCTATTCCATGGTACTTAATGTTAATCTCATTTACATCAATCCTCCACGAGATGTATCTCACACATCATACCGATTATATCATATATAATCAAAATACCTCTTGTCAATTTGAACATTTCAAATCAACACCAAGAACTGATATTCAACTGAATCCATTGAGCTACCAAGGGGACCTCATGAACCTGTAGCTCGAAGCTTCATGGTACTTGAATAACTGACTTAACTCTTTAGTCCTGTTAACTGCCAAACACTCCACTAAGGACTAACAGCTGAACTCTTCTTACTACAGATATATTATGTGTCCATCTTAACCAATGAAAAGTGCGACAACCCTTCACAGATCGCTCGTAAGTACAGCTGGGCCAATAACCGTTATGCCCCTGTAGTTACATCTGTCTCCTTAAGTATCACTGATTCCTCTAATGAACATAAGTCATAGTCATACTATGACTGGGTCTTCTCTTCCAAAGAGAAGTTGTGACTACCATGTTCAAACCTTGGAATCAGCCCTTAAGGGAGCAATCTCTCTACTAATCCCTGCTTCGAGAAAGGAGTGAATTCCATTTTGTGGATTGAGTTCCCAACTCCCAGATGAAACAAGTCCCTAAAAAGGTAGGCATGTTGAGTTGGCAATCTAGCCACTCTCACACATACTAATCAAAGGACCGCCCTCAAAGGCAAGAGTTCCCAAAACACTCAGGATTAAGGTCGTGTCACCTATGGTTGTTTAGGTGAGATGTAAGTCTCTAGTATCAACGGTGTTATATACAGAATCTAATCATATCGTGGTCCAGGTCTTATATAAACTCTTTGTATAGGACACCCCCACTCGACGTCTCCACATGAATGTTCAGGATCTACCATCTGTAGTAGTTTACAACACTTACAAACCTCTACAAAGTGGGCCATATCCGTTGTATCACCAGGATCATGTATCCCACCTTAATCCTTATATTACAGACCGATTTAGGTTATCGCTTAAGGCATGACCCACTTGTATATCACATATACATGCTTAAGTTCACATAAGATAACCAAGGAGCTTTGTTTATTGGATATGAGTAAATGCCAGAATCAAATAACATTTATTTTATTCATTAAAATGTGTATCTTTACAAAACAACGAGACCCCGGGAGAATTAGGACACCAATTCTAACAATCTCCCACTTGTCCTAATGACTCGGGAGACTAATGTACAATACAATATAAAATGTACAATATAAAATAAACTAGGGCATACCTCTGTATCATCTCCCACTTACCCTAGACAAGATGCCGCATGTCCCGCAGACCCAAACTCTCCAGGTGCCCTCGAACACTTTAGCCGTGAGGGCCTTTGTAAAGGGATCAACAACATTGTATCCCGTAAGGATAAAATCCTTATCTTCATACACAAGCATGTAGTCCCTCGTTCTCCAAAGATACTTGAGGATCGTCTTGTGATAACGGGCAAAAATGCACAATGATGGATTGTTGTGGTAAAAGTATACAATATTGCGTCCAAAAGCATTAAGTTCAAAACATTGTGATCGCATGCGTCCATCGCATTAAAACAACTAACTTATGTATTTTGTACAAAAAAAATGCATTGATGCAAGGCAGAAATGCGATCCGAAGAAAGTAACGTCCGACCGCATTAAGAGATTGGAACCGCAAGGCTATGCGATCGTTTGTGCTCGCGAAAATCTGCTGAAGAAGGTGGCCACATAAAACCGATGCATCAAGGTGAAAGCTTAATAAATCACGATGGGACAGAAAGCTGATGACGATCGACTCCAAATTAAGTTGACTAGCAAGTATACTCAACTTTTCGGTGACAATTATTCGGCGCATTAGACAGAGAATTAATGCCATCCCATCAGTGCAATCATAAGAGAGAAAAAGCTTTTCACCCTAAAGCTCTATAAATACCGAAGGCCACCTACATTGAAGGAGTTCGCCCAGTTTAGAAAGTTCACCATATAGACAATAGTTAGCCTTGTTCTTAGTTTTCTTATACTTAGAAGGCAGAAGCGAGAAAAGGGAAGAGATGCCAGAAGATCGTCCTGGTCAGCTCGAGAGAGTGCCAGGGAGTGTGGCAAATAGAGAGCAGGCTGACTCTTACGAGAGCAAGAATATCTTTTGAGCAGAGTAGAGAGGAACAGTGTAAAAGCCTTGGGAAGCAAGAAATTGCTACCAGGCTCTTTATTTTTCTTTCACATTGTCATTCTGCATTTTGATTTCATATATAGAATGGAACTTGCATTTTTACATCTGTTCACTCTCTTTAAAATACGCATGAGTAGCTAAAATTGTCGAATGGGTTGAGAAGTACTTAGCTAACATGACCTAGGATCTTCATTGCATGTGATCATCTTGTCTTATGTTGCGCCCATCATCCTTTAGAGCTACTCGAGAAAGAGTCTAAAGAAAGAACCTAAGACTTGAGAGATCTAGGTTAGAATCTAGACTCAAGAGAGCAAGATTAGATCTGCATAAGCAAGAGATAGAGACTTAGAGATAATCTCTGTTTGCCAACATACATCACATGCACCCTAGAGATAGGTTATGGTAATATGCGGTCACCTTATGTATGTGTGTGCCATTCATCATTGTATAGACAAGAATAGAGGCTTAAACGTAGGTCCTATAGATGCCATCGCATGTGTTCTAAAACTAGAAGCCATAGAATTTGCATTGAGAGATGATTTGTTGTTGTATGTATGTAGCATGATCGCATAACATGAACGTAATCCTAGGAAGTGTTAGCTAAATCCCTTCTCAACCCGTTCCCCCACATACTCATCGCATCTTTCGTATTATTAACTCTTTTCTCAAATCTGGTGCATAGCTTTTATACTTCAAACAACTTACCAACCAACACATTGATTTATTTGTTTCCGCAAAGTAATCGAGATTTACAATCGCATACTGTGTTCTTAGTTCCTGTGTTCGACCCTAGGCTTACCATGCAACTCAGTAGGATTTACACTTGGATCTTACTGAGAAAACTTGCATGCACAACGCATTTTCCACCATCGCATTCTTTACCATTATTAACAACACGCATCAAGTTTTTGGCGCCATTGCCGGGGACTATGACAATACATTGCGCTAACGGTAATTTTTTTTAATTTTCTTTGCAGCTTTGAATCTCTGGTAAATTACTACCCGGAGATTGAAAGAACGCTTCGACGAAGATTGAGAGAGAACTGCCAACAACAACAAGACAAAACTCCAAGAATGGCGGAACAACCGGAAGAGAGGGCCGCAAACGCAAATAATATAATGACTAAGCCCATCCTTCTGGCGAATGACCGCAATAGACCCATTCGGGACTATGCGTTGCCCAACCTATATGATTTCTCCCTAGGAATCATGAGGCCAGCTTTGGATGGATCGAGGTTTAAAATGAAACCAATTATGTTGCAGATGATTCAAACGGCCGGACAGTTTGGTGGAAGGCGTGGCGAGGATCCGCACACCCATTTCTGGAGTTTTATTGAAATCTACAACACTTTTGTGTTCCCAAATATCTCTGCTGAGGAGGTTCGACTAAAGTTGTTCCTATTTTCCATATGCGATCAAGCAAGAAAATGGGCTTATTCTCTCGAACCAGGGGAGATAACATCGTGGGAATAAGCAGTGGAAAAGTTCATGAAGAAATACTTCCCTCCAACAGAGAACACAAGAAGGAGGAAGTTAATTACGAATTTTGAATAGGAAATTGACGAATCGCTTAGTGACACATGAGCGAGGTTTAAGAGGCTGGTAAGAGATTGCCTGCATAACGGCTTACCAGATTGCTTACAGATGGAGATTTTCTTCCACGGACTGAACCCTGCATCATAGACGGCTGCCAATGCGGCAGCAGCTGAAGGTCTGCTGGATAAAACATATCACGAGGCAAAAAATATACTTGATCGCATTTTCAAAAATTATGAGAACTGGAGAGAAAGTGATCAAAGATTAATACAAGGAAAATAATGGGGCCATCGCATCCCTACAAACCCAAATGAACGCGATGATGAGTTTGATACAAGGCATCGCAATCAATAGCATGGGAACGTAAAAAGGGCAGTTCAATGCAATTGCTCAAACAACCACGAGTTGTGTCACCTGTGTAAAAGCACATCTGATTGAAGAATGCCCAAGGAATCCGTAGTCAATATGCTTCATAAAGAATAACCCTTATTCTGATACGTACAACCTTGGGTGGAGAAACCACCCACATTTCGCGTGGAAAAATAATCAACAAAGCTATCAACCTATGGCGCAAAAGGAAGGGCCACCATGATTTTTCCCGTAAATAGATGGTCAAACGCAAAACCAGCCAACAATTCGTAGTCGCCTCAATCTTCATCCTTGGAGAGTTTGCTGAAGCAATATATTTAAAAGAATGAAATAGTGCTTGAGAATCAAGCGACATCCATCTACAATCTGGAAATTCAGATGGGACAAATTGCGGGCGAACTCAAAAATAGATCACAAGGAGCGTTGTCAAGCTCAGCTGAGCTCCCTCACAACTCTGGGTGTACAGGAAAGGAATAATGCTTAGCAGTCTCCTTGCTAAGCAAAAAAACGACAGCGGAAGTAAAGGAAGACCTACCACGACCAACCCAAATGAAGTGACAACCGAGGACCTGTTGACATATGAATCAAAAGAGCCCGAGAAGATGAACCCAGATGTTGCATCCACCTTCAAGCCTCTAGAACACGAGATAGAAAAAGTACAGCTACTACCATTCCCGCAAAGATTGAAAAAGAAACAAAATGATGAAGAAAAGATCGCTACAGCGGCAGTAACGCAAAATACTATGATTCCACCGAAAATGTGCGACCGAGGAAGCTTCACGATACCATGCTCAATTGGAAGGGACTACATTGGTCAAACACTATGCAATCTTAGGGCGAGTATAAACTTAGTGCCGCTATCAATCTTCAAACGATAGAATATGGGCAAACTAACGCCCAGAACGGAGACTCTTCTGCTTGCAGACATATCTCGAATACATCCCGAGGGAGAGTTGAAGGATGCCACAGTCTCAATTGACAAATTCATCTTACCTGTAGACTTAATCATTCTGGACTATAAAGCGGACGAAGATGTGCTCATCATATTGGGACGACCATTCCTCTCAACCGATCGCGCTCAAATTGATGTGCACAAGGGGGAGATTGTAATGAAAGTCAATGGGGAAAAGCTCTGGATTAAGGCAATCAAGATCCCAAAATATCGAGAAAAGAAGAGGAAGCCACCTTGGACGTAAAAAGCCCAAATTGAAATAAGCAGTCCCTGCATTACTATGCGACTCAAACTCTTCAGGGACGCAATCCTTTTGGAATATCCTTTTTCCTATCAATGATTCATGAAATTTCGTTACCTTTCTTTTATTTGTTATCGTATATTTGTCTTTTTGCATATATATATATATAAATTGGCGCGACAATCGTGTTGAACAATCGTGGTAAACGATTTTGTTAACTCTATCTGTTATTTGACCCTCTCGATGTTTTCTTTGCAATGATTGTGGTGAACGATTGCAGAGGTGCTACACGAAGACGCATCCACTTTATTCCATCGCCATAATCAAAAAGAGCAGTTCGCCGCAAAGCAGGATGCGTTCACAAATAATGCAGGCGACAGAGCAAATTTGGGGGTTTTATCTTTCCTTAACTTTGTTTATTCCAAATTTTGCTTTATTGCATATTATTTTAACTTTGATAATTTTATCATCGCATCCTCTTTAGTCGGCAGAATCATTTAACATTGATTAATTTAGTAAGTCACCGCATTATTTCTCTTTGCCAATTATGATTTCAATGATGAAACACATGCCTTTATTTTTTTCATATATACTAGAGTCGACTTAATTTTAGGACAGTCATCTCATGAAATATTTCTAGAAGTTAATGGTTTGCTAGCTTTCTTTCAAACTGAATTTTTACGAAACTTCCTAAGAGCATCGCATGATTTCTTTCAATCTTTCAGCAATGACGACATTGCTGTGTTTAAATTTGGGGGTGCGGTATTCTTTTTCAACCTTGCTATTTTTACACATTTAAAAAAAAAAACAGAAAAAAAATATCATAACGTTGCGATCGGATCCTACTTATAGTTGGATGTCCACATGAAACACGTGGGAGCAAGCCAAAACGAAGGTAGGAATCATGATCAACACATAAATAAAATGATCGCAACTCCGCCACAAAATGGGCATGAGTTTAGACAGAGAAAGAGCGCCTTGTTCGTAGTTGGATGTCTGCATGACACACGTGGGGGCAAGCCAAAACGAAGGCTAGGCACTTGGATCAGCACAAGGTCATAGAAAAAATAATAAAATATCTAAAATACGCAAGGATAAAAATCATTTGAAAATACCCCAGTTGAAAAAGTTTTTTTATGAAATAAATAATGCGATGCTCTGGAAACAAGTAATGTCTTTTTAAAGGTTAAACTTGCGATCCCTAAATTTTAGAAATATTTTAAGAAGAAGACTTGGATAAGAATTAAGGAGATTTTGGTACATAGGATTTGAATAAGGCAACCTTGAGAAATCTAGGAAAGAAGAAAGCGGTCGACATTCTAGAGAACTTTTGGGATAGGTGTCCTATTTCTCCCGGAGTCTCGTTGTTTTGTAAAGATACACATTGTTCAATGAATAAAATAAGTGTTATTTAATTCTGGCATTTACTCATATCCAATAAACAAAGCTCCTTGGTTATCTTATGTGAACTTAAGCATGTATATGTGATATACAAGTGGATCATGCCTCAAGTGATAACCTAAATCAGTCTATAGTATAAGGATTAAGGTGGGATACCTGATCCTGGTGACACTACGAATACGACCCACTTTGTAGAGGTTTGCAAGTGTTGTAAACTATTACAGATGGTTGGTCCTGACCATTCGTGTGAAGACGTGGAAGGGGAGTGTCCTATATAAAGAGTTTATATAAGACCTGGACCACGAGATGATTAGACTCTGTATATAACACCGTTGATACTAGAGACTTGCATCTCACCTAAACAACCATAAGTGACATGACCTCAATCCTGAGTGTTTTGTGAACTCTTGTCTTTGAGGGCGATCCTTTGATTAGTATGGGTGAGAGTGGTCAGATTGCCAACTCAACATGCCTACCTTTTTGGGGACTTGTCTGATCTGGGAGCTGGGATCTGCATCCACAAAATGGAATATAGGGGCATAATGGTTATTGGCCCAGCTGTACTTACAAGCGATATGTGAAGAGTTGTCACACTGATCATTGGTTAAGATGGACACATAATATATCTGTAGTGAGGAGAGTTTAGCTGTTGGTCTTTACTGGAGTGCCTGGCAGTTAATGGATGGTGGATCTTGTGACTAAAGAGTTTAGTCAGTTATTCACGTACCGTTGGAGCTTCGGATCTACAGATCCATAAGGTCCCTTTGGTAGCTTGGATTCTATTGAAGACCAATTCTTGGTGTTGATTTGAAATATTTAAATTGACAAGAGGTATTTTTATCATATATGATATAATCGGCTTGATGTATGAGATACATCTAGTGGAGGATTGATGTAAATGAGATTTACATTAAGTACCATGGAATAGAAAAGGAACTATGGTTTATATGTTTCATGAGATGAAATATTAAAACTATAGGTTATAAATATAGTATGATAAGTTGGTTACATTTATGTTTATAATAATATTAATTATTGGATAATTAATACTTTTTCTTTTAAATAACCAAAGTAGTGAGTGGTTATTGGATCATGGTAACCGTGAGTTTAAAAGGAAGTGGTTTACTATTTTGAAAAAATGAGTTCTACAAAAGTTTGAAAATAATTTTGAGTTTTCTCTCCAGCAATCGCTGGCCCAAGGTAAACGATCGTGTAGAGTCTATAGGCAACAGACTAAGCTAAACGATTGCATAGTTTTATCTAAACGATTGGGCATCGACCTATACGATAGGTCTCCGACTTCTCCCACTTGTCCAGTCGTGTACGCGATCGTTGTTTCCTCCGTTCATCTGCCTTACACTAAGTCCGAACAGAGCCCATCCTCTAGATTCTCACACCGAGAATACCAAGGTCGTCTTGTTGGTGTTGTCAGACTCAACTCGACACCGTCAAGGTTTTCTGACTGAGCAAATCGTGTCGCTAAGGACGAGCGTGGTGTTCGTTCGTGTTGCGGAGGAGTTCGTGACTGAGAAAATCGTTAAGGACAAGCGCGAAGTGTTCGTGCGGTGTTGCGATCGTGTAGATCGAGTGCTCGTGATTGCGGTTGTTCGATCAGAGTCGCGCATTGGAGCGTAGAGACGTTTCTGCATATGTGCGTAGAGTTTGTTTTCTATGCATTTGTATTTATTCATGTTGTAATTTCTCTGTAAAATTGTATAACCGTTTGTTTTGAAGTCGACTATAAATGATTTGTTAATTCATGATTGTAATTTGGAATAATCTTGTTCCGCTGCTCACGAAAATCATCGCTTTCGATTTTTTTCAATTGGTATCAGAGCCAGGTTCTCTGATATTCCAAATTACAGATTTGAATTGAACGCCATTTTCAGTCGCGGTGGGTTTCTGCATTTGTGGTTAACCGTTTTCTGCATTTGTGGATGATTTTGATGAAATTTCAGGTTTGATTACCTTTTTGTTAAAGCTTTCAGTATTACAAAGTGTTAATTGTAAGGACCCCTGTGTTTTTGGGTGAAATTAACTTTGCAATAATTCGAAAAGTTTGAGTTCCTCGAGTCGTTCGTGATGAAGCTTCAGCGCATGGCGATGTAGTTCTCAACGATCTTGGTTGGATTGTGTAGCCTCAGGTAAACGATCGTAGGGATTTTACTAAGCGATTGTTTAGATTTTTCGTTCTAGAGGATCATATAGTATTTTCTAATCGATCGTTTAGCTAATGCTAAGCGATGGGGTAAATCGTTTACCATATCGTGTGGTGTTGGTTGCGCGATCACATAGGCGCTGGAGATAGGTGATCGTAGTGGGAGCATGCGATGCTCGTGATGTAGGATTGTATCAATTGTAACGGAAGCACAAGAATCATCTAAGCATTCAAATTCACTAATTTTGGCATAATATAAAGAATGCTTCTGCAGAAAAATGGGTTTCAAGACATACCTCTTGTAGAACTTCTTCGTAGCTTCTTCTCCAGCTGCAATCTTCTCTATATCTTGCTGTAGACCACCTCAAGATCTTCCCACTATTTTCTTGGTGCTCTAGATTGAGTTGTGGGGCTCAAAACAAGCTTGAATTAAGGGATGAAGGAGAAAAGCTCACTACTGCAACAAGGTTGAAGAACCTTTCTTCAAACCAGTTTTTCTCTCAAAAACCTTTTGATTGCATGCCTGATTTTCACTCCAATCTCTTCATTATATTGCAAATCAATATGCAAAGAGAAGAGTTGCATGAGTTGCAGCTCATGCTTGGAGAAGACAAAGGTAAGACAATGCAATGTGTGTGAGCTAGTTACTTCATAAATGGATAATAGAAAAATCCATTTTTCCATTTAAATGTGTTTTTGTTTTCTTTTCCTTTTTCAATTTTATCTAAAAATAAAATTTCGATTTAAAAAAATCTATTTGATTTTAAAAATGAAAAATTAATTAATTTCATAAATTAATTATTAAATAAAACTTAATTAATTTAATATCAAATATTAATATTTGTAAAATCATAAATTCAAAATTTAGGTACTAAAATTCTCTGGATGTCACTATAATTCCATGTTATTTAAATAATAACATAAATTATACTCTATAATCTGCTAATTACATTCTATAGAATCTAATGTTTGGAATATTTCAAATTAAAATTATCACGCTATTTTAGAGTTAGTCCGTTACGAGCTAGTAGGGGGATCTAGAGATCATGAGCTTCAACGATCCAAGATTAATTGGCTAAACTATTAGACCAACATTCGTTAACTAATGGGTCATTCCACTAAAAGCCCATAGCTGCACTCCCCTCACTGTAGATAAATTATGTCCACATGATTTAACCATAATCAGGAAGTCGACCCTTCACAGGTTGTTCGTAATAACGGCTGGATCAAATATCTGTTTTGCCCCCGAGATTACGTTTTATTCCTCAAGTCCCTACTGATCCTCTAATGAACAACTAGTTTGAGATCCAATCACCAAACCAAACTCTCTTAGCCCAGTGAGAGGGTGGGCCTCTTGTTCAAGACCTGGATTCAGTACTTGAGAGAACAACCTTTCTTCTACCCTAAATCGAGTAGGCGAGAACTCCATCTTGTACCCTATGTCCCAGCTATCTATCCAACCTTACCCCTGAAAAGGGAGTCTTATTGAGTCGGCACTGTTGAGCCAACCCTCAACTATGCAAATCTAAGGGCAATCTCGAATAAACACGGAGTTCATAGTTAGCTCAGGATTAAGACCGAGTTACCTAGGTCATCTAGGTGAAATACTCAGTCTTAAACAATAAACAACATTATAAAGTAAGAGTGACTTATTTCTTGGTCCGGATCTTATACAACCCATTGCATAGGACGCTCCCACTCCTCATGTCATAACATGTACGAATTAGGATCACATCGTATGTAGCACTTTAACAACTTTTTGTAACAACTACAGAGTAGGCCGCATCCAATGGTGTTACCAGAATAAGGTACCCAACCTCATCCATGTACCATAGATCATTTTGACTATTTACTCGAACCCGATCCATCTTATGTCTCCACATAAAGTTCAACTACTCATACAATAGTCATGGGTCTTAATTTATTGTATTTAGACTTTCATACATTTTATGAGATCAATAATACGTATATTGATAAAAGAAAATGTTTATCATTTTACAAACTGTGAGTTTTAAGACATAAAACCCAACACGTTGTTTAGTATAAGGCACGCGCTAAGATCGTGTAGTTAGCAAGCTTCATCACTTAGTTACTACCTATGCGTTCGCGTGTATGCGATATGGAGACGCTAGCTAACTGATCGCTTAGGCGATGGTGCTTCGCGGCATCGTAGTTGCTTAGACAATCGCGGAAGGCGGGCATCGTGCG
>NC_052352.1:28003534-28057193 GCF_009727055.1 Benincasa hispida | reverse complement strand
GAGCGCGCTAAGCGATCGTGTACTTCAGGCTTCATCACTTAATAAAGGTACACGATCATGTAGTAATAACTAAATGATTGTTTGGATTTTTCTAGACGATCATATAGTAAAAGCTAAACGATCATTTAACTCTAGGAGCGTTGGTAAGCGATAGAGCCAAGAGTTTTTTTTTATCTTGTAGATGATCATGAGGTGCTTAGTACATGATGGATGGTTGGAGAAGTGACGCTTTGCTGAGCAATTCAAGACCCAGTTCGCCTGTTTGAACCGGATACTCCTTGTCTTTGTAATTGTTAGCTTTTCTTTTTGTGTTTTAAGGCAATTTTACCCGGTTCATCAACTTTTATTGCTTATACATGTGATGTATGATCCTTATATGTCAAATTGTTTGTCATATAGTTAAAAACCCACCTTAGGTTGTGCAATTATTCATGCATCATGTATTATAAATGTTATAATCGAGCATGAAGAAATTACTTGAAAGCATGTGCATGCATCATGAAATGTAAGAGTTATATTTTTCATGCAGTGAGCATTATCATGCATCATCCTTTTCTTATAAACGTTATAGTCTAAGGGTGAATGGAAGTATATTTTGCTTGTTTCATTGTCATTTTGTATAAGTGTTATATAAAAGAAGTAGCAATGAATGGACAATGCATTGAGCATGACACTTAGGCCATTTATAAGTGTTATGAATGCCTTGCATGTGTGAGCTTAGCATTGTGGTTGTTTCTGTTTATAAGTGTTATAAAGAAAATTAGACCTAAAATCAATAATTCAAAGTTGCATGCGGACTTAGGGTGAACTCAAGTTTTTTAAAAGGGTTTTAAAATTGGATTGAGATAGCCCTAAGTTCAAATGATTCTAAAGAGTTTAGTAATCTAGATTAATCTTTTAAAATCAGTTTAATAGGATTAAATTGGTTGGAATAAAAGATTAAATTTGTTATAAACTTATTTATAAGGGACCTTTTGTCTAAGGCGGGTTCTGGCTAGGCTGGGGTTCTTAAGTTGATGGAAGTAACACCCCTACCTAGGAACCTACCTCGAAAGGTGAATTAGATAGATTTTCAACAAGCATGCAATGTTTTGGTCAAAGACTCCGTTAAAGAGTTTAATGGATGATGATCAAAAGTTGTTCAACTATCCAAGGTAAAAGTTACTCTTGGGAAAACCTAAAAGTCACTTNATCCAAGGTAAAAGTTACTCTTGGGAAAACCTAAAAGTCACTTAGTTGAAATCCTTAGCCGTGTTTTTTCTAAGTAAACTAAACCCTAGGTTATAAAATACTCAGTGGGAGGAGGAGGCGTATCAGATATGTCTATGATTCCACTCACGTTTCTCCCTGTATGTTCACACCGTGAGATTTATGCTTGGCCTTGAGATGCCCTAGGATGCATCCCCCTTCGAATGGTGTTTACATGAGTCAATATCAAGGTGGACGGAGAGAGTATTTATAGTAAGTGGGTGAAGGGTGGTGTCAACACGTCCTATGGTCTCTATCATTGGTTCACACCGTGAGATCTTTTTGTACGCCTTCGTGTCACCTTCAGAGCGGCCCTCTTTGGATGGGTTTTGTGCAGTTGGTCCATATCAAGGTGGACTCTAGAAATGGATAGGGTCGCTTTAGGTTTTGCCCCAATCAGATTTTTTCCCTTAGGATTGGCCTTTTAGGACAGACCTTAGAGCTTAAAATGGTGGGTCACACTTACGGGAGATTGTTAAGTAAGTTAATTATCTCTTGGCAAAATCAATGATGGCTAGTCGTTATAAGAACAAGAGTTGTTCTGGTATTAATGACTGATTGAGAACTTCTCAATTCAGGGGAGGGATAACTAACCTTCCTTAGGCGGCTTTTGTCCTAAACCTTTGAAGCGTCATTGTGAAACTAGATGTCACACGAGGTTCATGTTAGTTTTGCTAAAACCTTATTGGATGTTGTTTTGTTTTACAACAAGTATTTGCTTAAAACCTAACGTAGGTCAATGTCTTTTTCTTTTCAGCAACTCGTTAGTATTTCCGTTTAAAGCATTTAAAAATGACCGATTATTTACAGCGGAAAGAATCGTGTGAAACGAATTTCTTGGCAAACGACCTCCATCCCACTACTCTCCAAAAGTGGAGACAAGACAGTAAATATGATTTATTGGTCTTGGAGATATGTCTGGTAGAGAATGATGATTCTGCCTGGATCTTTGATTCAGGTGCTACCAATCATGTCAGTTCTTCTTACCAAAGATTTAGTTCCTGGCAAACGTTGCCTCAGAGATAGATGACTCTTTGAGTCGATAATGGTGAGGTTGTTTCAGTTGTTGCTATAGGCAGGCTGAAGTTATTTGTTGATAAGAAATGTTATCTGTTACTGGATAATGTTTTTGTAGTTCCTCATATTAAGAGGAACTTAATCTCGGTTTCTTGTCTCATTGAACAAAGCTATACCGTCTCCTTTTCTGAGAATAAAGTGTTTATTTTCAAGAATAGAGTGGAGATTGGTTATGCTTCAATGGAAAATAACTTATATGTAATAAGGTTGTTAGTCATAAAAGCCTTGTTTAACACTGAAATGTTCCGTACAGCAACAACAGCTAAAAGACCAAAGGTTTCTCCAAAGGAAAACTCCCATCTTTGGCATCTAGGATTAGGTCACATCAACCTCAATAGGATTGAGAAGTTGGTGAAAAGTGGACTTCTAAAGAGTTTAGAAGAAAACTCCTTGCCAGTATGTGAATCATGCCTCGAAGGCAAGATGACCAAACGACCTTTTACTGGAAAAGGTTACAGAGCCAAGGAAGCCTTGGAGCTTGTACATTCAGACCTCTGTTGTCCAATGAATGTTAGAGCTCAAGGTGGGTATGAATATTTCATCTCTTTCATAGATGATTATTCAAGGTTTGGATATCTCTTCCTAATGTAACGTAAGTTTGAAGCTCTAGACAAGTTCAAGGAGTATAAGGCTGAAGTTGAAAATTTGTTAGGTAAGAAGATAAAAACACTATGATCTGATCATGGTGGAGAGTATATGGACCTCAAATTCCAGAACTATATGATAGAACATGGGATTGTGTCCCAACTCTCAGCCCTAGATACACCTCAGCAGAATGGTGTATCTGAATGGAGAAACAAGATCTTAGTGGACATGGTTCGGTCTATGATGAGTTATGCTCATCTTCCAGACTCTTTTTGGAGTTATGCAGTGTAGACTACATGTTATATCCTAAACAACGTTCCCTTGAAAAGTGTTTCTGAAACACCTATTGAGTTATGGAGAGGTCGTAAAGGTAGTTCATGCCACTTCAAGATTTGGGGCTGTCTGGCACATGTGCTAGTGACTAACCCAAAGAAGTTGGAACCGCGTTCGAAGGTTTGCCTCTTTGTGGGCTACCCTAAGGAAACGAGAGGAGGATACTTCTATGATTCAAGCGAGTACAAAGTGTTTATTTCCACTAATGCTATCTTCTTAGAAGAAGATCACATGAGGGATCATAAGACACGAAGTAAGCTTGTTTTACGTGGGATCTCTAGTGAGACTGAGACTGTGAGGGTTCAACAAGAGTTGTTGAACAGACCAACAGATCAACAAGAGTTATTGAGGATGAAATGTCTAGTCAACCAGCTCCAGAGTTGAGACAACCTCGACATAGTGGGAGGGTTATGAACCCACTAGATCGCTACACGGGTTTGACTAAAGCCCAAAACGTCATTACGAATGATGGGGTCGAGGATCCATTGTCTTTTAAGAAAGCAATGGAGGATATTGACAAAGACGAATGGGTTAAGGCCATGAACCAGGAAATGGAGTCTATGTACTTCAATAATGTCTAGGAGCTTGTTGATCCACCTGATGGGGTAAGACCTATTGGGTGTAATTGGATCTATAAGCGAAAGAGAGGTGTAGATGGAAAGGTGCAAACCTTTAAGACTAGACTCGTGGCAAAGGGTTATGCCCAAGTTGAGGGAGTTGACTATGAGGAAACTTTCTCACATGTTGTCATGCTAAAGTTTATCAGGATTCTCCTGTCCATAGCCACATTTTATGATTATAAAATATGAAAAATGGACATTAAGACTGCCTTACTGAATGGTAATCTTGAGGAGACCATCTATATGACTCAACCAGAGGGGTTCATAGTTTAAGATCAAGAGTAAAGAGTTTGCAAGCTTAATAGGCCATTTATGGGTTGAAACAAGCATCTCGATCTTGGAATATTAGATTTGACACTGTTGTCAAGTCGTTTGGCTTTGACTAGAACATTGATGAGCCTTGTGTTTACAAGAAGATCATCAATGGCTCAGTAGCTTTCCTGGTACTGTATGTGGATGATATCCTACTCATTGGGAATGATGTAGGACATTTGACTAACATTAAGAGTTGGCTAGCTGCCCAGTTTCAAATGAAAGATTTGGGTGAGGCACAGTATGTTATCGGGATCCAGATCATTCGGGATCGCAAGAACAAATGGTTAGCCCTGTCTCAGGCATCGTACATTCATCAAATGTTGATCAGGTACGGGATGCTGGATTCCAAGAAGGGTTTGTTACCTTCCAGACATCAAATTGTTCTGTCTAAAGATCAATGTCCTAAGACACCTCAAGAAGTTGAGGAGATGAGACAGATTCCTTATGCTTCTGCTGTAGGAAGCTTGATGGATGCAATGATGTGTACCAGACCCGACATTTGCTATGCAGTAGGGATTGTCAGTCGATATCAGTTCAATCCAGGATTTGATCACTGGACGGCGGTCAAGACGATCCTCAAGTATCTTCGGAGAACGAGGGACTACATGCTTGTGTATTTAGATAAGGATCTGATCCTTACAGGATACACGGACTCTGACTTTCAGACCGATCTAGATTCTCACAAATCTACACCGGGATCAGTGTTTACTCTTAATAGAGGGGCTGTAATTTGGCGAAGCATCAAACAAGGATGCATCACGGACTCCACTATGGAAGCCAAATACGTAGCAGCTAAAGAGGCTGTTTGGCTGAGAAAGTTCCTTACAGATTTGGAAGTTGTTCCAAATATGGATTTTCCTATCACTCTTTATTGTGATAACAGCGGGGCTGTGGCAAATTCGAAGGAGCCTCGGAGTCATCCGAGGTAAGCACATAGAACGGAAATATCACCTGGTTAAGGAGATTGTGCAACGTGGTGATGTGATAGTCGAGCAGATCGCATCGGCGCACAATGTTGCTGATCCTTTTACAAAGGCCCTCACGGCTAAAGTGTTCGAGGGTCTCCTGGAGAGTCTGGGTCTGCGGGACATGCGACATCTTGTCTAGGGCAAATGGGAGATGATACTGGGGTATGCCCTAGTTTATTGTATATTGTACAGTTTTATATTGTATTGTACATTAGTCTCCCGAGTTATTAGGACAAGTAGGAAATTGTTGGGATAGGTGTCCTAATTCTCCCGGAGTCTCGTTGTTTTGTAAAGATACACATTGTTCAATGAATAAAATAAGTGTTATTTAATTCTGACATTTACTCATATCCAATAAACAAAGATCCTTGGTTATCTTATGTGAACTTAAGCATGTATATGTGATATACAAGTGGATCATGCCTTAAGTGATAATCTAAACCGGTCTGTAGTACAAGGATTAAGGTGAGATACCTGATCCTGGTGACTCTACGGATACGGCTTACTTTGTAGAGGTTTGCAAGTGTTGTAAACTACTACAGATGGTTGATCCACACCATTCGTGTGGAGACGTGGAACAGAGGTATCCTATACAAAGAGTTTGTATAAGACCCGGACCACGAGATGATTAGACTCTGTATATAATGTCGTTGATACTAGAGACTTACATCTCACCTAAAAGACCATAGGTGACACGACCTCAATCCTGAGTGTTTTGTGAACTCCTGCCTTTGAGGGAGGTCATTTGATTAGTATGGGTGAGAATGGCCAGATTGCCAACTCGATATGCTCATTTTTTTGGGGACTTGTCTGATCTAGGAGCTAGGAACTCAATCCACAAAATGGAAATCACTTCTTTCCTAAAGTAGGGATAGGTAGAGATATTTCTCCCTTAAGAGCCAATTCCGGAGCTTGAATATAATGGCCACAACTTCTCTTTGGAAGAGAAGACTCAGTCATAGTAGTACTATGACTTATGTTCATTAGAGGAATCAGGGTACTTAAGGAGACAGATGTAACTATAGGGGCATAATGGTTATTGGCCCAGTTGTACTTACCAGCGATATGTGAAGGGTTGTCACACTGCTCATTGGTTAAGATTGACACATAATATATATGTAGTGAGGAGAGTTTAACTGATGGTCTTTAGTGGAGTGCCTGGCAGTTAACGGATGGTGGATCCCGTGACTAAAAAGTTTAATCAGCTATTCACGTACCGTTGGAGCTTCGGATCTACAAGTCCATGAGGTCCCTTTGGTAGCTTGGATTCTGTTGAGGATCAGTTCTTGGTGTTGATTTGAAATGCTTAAATTGACAAGAGGTATTTAGATTATATATGATATAATCGGCTTGACGTATGAGATACATCTAGTGGAGGATTGATGTAAATTAGATTTATATTAAGTACAATAGAATTGAAAAAGAACTATGTTTTTATATGTTTCATGAGATGAAATATAAAACTATAGGTTATAAATATAGTATGATAAGTTGGTTATCATTTATGTTTATAATAATGTTAATTATTGGATAATTAATACTTTTTTTTTTAAAGAACCAAAGTAGTGGGTGTTATTGGATCATGGTAACCGTGAGTTTAAAAGGAAGTAGTTTCCTATTTTGAAAAAAAATGAGTTTTACAAAAGTTTGAAAAGAATTTTGAGTTTTCTCTCTGGCGATCGTTGGCCCAAGATAAACAATCGTGTAGAGTATGTAGGCGACAAACCAAGTTAAACGATCGCATAGGTTTTGCTAGACGATCGCATAGTTTTATCTAAACGATTGGGCATCGACCTATACAATAGGTCTCTGACTTCTCCCACTTGCCCAGTCGTGTACGCGATCGTTGTTTCCTCCGTTCATCTACCTGACACTAAGTCTGAACAGAGCCCACCCTCTAAGTTCTCACACCAAGAATACCAAGGTCGCCTTGTTGGTGGTGTCAGACTCAACTCGACATCGTCGAGGTTTTCTAAAGGCCATTCGTGGTGCTGTGGAGGCCATTCGTGTCGCTGAGAATGAGTGCAGTGTTCGTTCGTGTTGCGGAGGAGTTCATGATCGAGCAGATCGTTGAGGACGAGCACGAAGTGTTCGTGCTGTGTTCGTGCGGTGGTGCGGTCGTGTAGATCGAGCGCTCGTGATTGCGGTTGTTTGATCAGAGTCGCACATTGAAGCGTGGAGATGTTTCTGCATATGTGCGTAAAGTTTGTTTTCTATGCATTTGTATTTATTCATGCTATAATTTCTCTGTATAATTGTATAACCGTTTGTTTCGAAGTCGACTGTAAATGATTTGTTAATTCGTGATTTTAATTTGGAATAGTCTTATTCCGCTGCTCACGGAAATCATCGCTTCTGATTTCCTTCAAGAAAATCTTTAGCTTATGCTTGAGGACAAGCATTGTTTTAAATTTGGGGGTGTGATAACAGGCAGAAATGCACGTTATTATAGTGCAAATTTATAAAACAATGATGGATTGCAATAGTAAAAAAATACAATATTGTGTCCAAAATCATTAAGTTCACAACATTGCGATCGCATGCGTCCATCGCATTAAAATAGCCAACTTATGTATTTTGTGCAGAAAATGCATTGACGCAAGGCAGAAATGCAATCCGAAGAAATTAACGTCCGAGTGCATTAAGAGATTGCAACCGCAAGGCTATGCGATCGTTTGCGCTCGCGAAAATCTGCTCAAGAAGGTGGTCGTATAATGTCGGTGCATCAAGGTGAAATCTTAATAAATCATGATGGGATAGAAAGCTGATGACGGTCGACTCCGAATTAAGTTGACAAGCCGTTAACGACATTGTAGCAAGTAAACTCAATTTTTCGGTGACAATTATTTGGCGTATCAAACAGAGAATAATGTCATCCCATCAGTGCAATCATAAGAGAGAAAAAGCTTTTCACCCTAAAGCTCTATAAATATCGAAGGCCACCTTCCTTGAAGGAGTTCGCCCAGTTTAGAGAGTTCACCATATAGACGATAGTTAGCCTTATTCTTAGTTTTCTTATACTTAGAAGGCGGAAGCGAGAAAAGGGAAGAGACGTCGGCAGATCATCCTGGTCAGCTCGAGAGAGTGCCAAGGCACGTGGAAAACAGAGAGCAAGAATATCTTTTGAGCAGAGTAGAGAGGAACAGTATAAAAGCCTTGGGAAGCAAGAAATTGCTACCAGGCTCTTTATCTTTCTTTCACATTTCATTCTATATTTTGATTTCATATATAGAATGGAACTTGCATTTCTACACCTGTTCACTCTCTTTAAAATACACATGAATAGCTAAAATTGTCGAATGGGTTGAGAAGTACTTAGCTAACATGACCTAGGATCTTCATTGCATGCGATCATCTTGTCTTATGTTGCGCCCATCACCTTTTAGAGCTACTTGAGAGAGAGTCTAAAGAAAGAACCTAAGACTTGAGAGATCTAGGTTAGAATCTAGACTTGAGAGCAAGATTAGATCTGCATAAGCAAGAGATAGAGACTTAGAGATAAGCTCTGTTTGGCAACATGCATCGCATGCACCCTAGAGATAGATTATGGTAGTATGCGGTCGCCTTGTATATGTGTGTGCCATTCGTCATCACATAGACAAAAATAGAGGCTTAAACGTAGGTCCTATAGACACCATCGCATACATCGCATGCGTTTTAAAACTAGACGCCGTAGCATTTGCATTGAGAGATGATTTGCTGTTGTATGTATGTAGCATGATTGCATAACATGAACGCAATCCTAGGAAGTGTTAGCTAAATCCCTTCTCAACCCGTTCCCCCACATATTCATCGCATCTTTCGTATTATTAACTCTTTTCTCAAATCCGCTGCATAGCTTTTATACTTCAAAAAACTTACCAACCAATGCATTGATTTATTTGTTACCACAAAGTAATCGAGATTTACCATCGCATACTATATTCTTAGTCCCTATGTTCGACCCTCGGCTTACCAGGCAACTTAGAAGGATTTATACTTGGCTCTTACTGAGAAAACTTGCATGCACAATGCGTTTTCCACCATCACATTCTTTACCATTATTTCATCGCATTAACAACACGCATCATCTTGACCGTCGTTCAGTGATCAAATCCTGGATTGGACTGATACCGACTGACAATCCCTACTGCATAGAAAATGTCGAGTCTAGTATACAACATTGCATACATCAAGCTTCCTAAAGTAGAAACATAGGGAATCCGTCTCATCTTCTCAACTTCTTGAGGTGTCTTAGGACATTGATCCTAAGACAGAACGATTCCATGCCGAAAGGGTAACAAACCCCTCTTGGAATCCTGCATCCTGTACCTGGTTAACATTTGATCAATCTACGATGCCTGAGAAAGGGCTAACCCTTTCTTCTTGCAATCCCGAATAATTTGGATCCCGAGAACATACTGTGCCTCAAATAAATTTTTCATTTAGAACTGGGCAGCTAGCCACTCTTTAATGTCAATCAGATACCCTACATCACTCCCATGTTCTATCATATAGTTCTAGAATTTGAGATCCATATACTCTCCACCACAATCAGATCGTAGTGTTTTTATCTTCTTACCTAACAAGTTTTGAACTTAAGCCTTATACTCCTTGAACATGTCAAGGGCTTCAGACTTACATTGCATTAGGAAAAGATACCCAAACCTTGAATAATCATCTATGAAAGAGATGAAATATTCATACCCACCTCGAGCTCTAACATTCTTCGGACCACAAAGGTTTGAATGTATAAGCTTCAAGGCTTCCTTAGCTCTGTAACTTTTTCCAGTAAAAGGTAGTTTGGTCATCTTATCTTCGAGGCATGATTCACAAACCGACAAGGAGTTTTCTTCTAAACTTATTAGAAGTCCACTTTTCACCAACTTCGTAATCCTATTGAGGTTGATGTGACCTAACATTAGATGCCAAAGATGGGCGTTTTCCTTGGAGAAACCTTTGGTCTTTTAGCTATTGTTGCCGTACTGAACATTTCAGTGTTAAATAAGGCTTTTATGACTGACGGCCTTAGTACATATAAGTTATTTTCCATTGAAACATAACCAATATCCATTCTATTCTTGAAAATAAACACTTTATTCTTAGAAAAGGAGATGGTATAGCCTTGTTCAATGAGACAAGAATCCGAGATTAAGTTCCTCTTAATATGAAAAACTACAAAAACATTATCTAGTGACAGATAACGTTTCTTGTCAACAAATAACTTCAGCCTGCCTACAGCAATAGCTGAAACAACCTCACCAGTACCGACTCGAAGAGTCATCTCTCCTTGTGGCAACATTTTCCAGGAACTGAATCCTTAGTAAGAGGAACTGATATGATTTTTAGCACCTGAATCAAAGATCCAGGCAGAATCATCATTCTCTACCAGACATGTCTCCAAGATCAATAAATCATATATATTGTCTTGTCTCCTCTTTTGGAGAGTAGTGGGATGGAGGTCGTTTGCCAGAAATTCATTTCACAAGATTCTTTCCACTGTAAGTAATCGATCATTTTTAAAAGCTTTAAACGAAAATACTAACGAGTTGCTGAAAAGAAAAATACATTGACCTACGTTAGGTTTTAAGCAAATACCCATTGTAAAACAAAACAACATCCAATAAGGTTTTAGCAAAACTAACAAGAACCCCGTATGAAATCTTGTTTCGCAATGATGCTTCAAAGGTTTAGGACAAAAGCCACCGAAGGGAGGTCAGTTATCCCTCCTCTGAATTGAGAAGTTTTCAACCAGTCATTAATACCAGAACAACTCTTGTTCCGATAATGACAAGCCATCATTGATTTGGCCAAGAGATCATTAACTTACTTAACAATCTCTCATAAGGGTGACCCGCCATTTTAAGTCCTAGAGGTCTGCCCCAAAAGGCCAATCCAAAGGGAAAAAATTCGATTGGGGCAAAACCTAAAGCGACCCTATCTATTTCTGGAGTTCACCTTAATATTGACCAACTGCATAAAACCCATCTGAAGGGAGACGCTCTGAAGGCGACACGAGGGCGTACAGAATGATCTCACGGTATGAACCAATGATAGAGACTACAGGACGTGTTGACACACACCCTTCACCCACTTACTATAAATACTCTCTCCGTCCACCTTGATATTGACTCATGCAAACACCATCCGAAGGGGGATGCATCTTGGGCATCTCAAGGCCAAGCATGAATCTCACGGTTGAACATACAGGGAGAAACGTGAGTGGAATCATAGACATATCCGATAACGCCTCTTCCTCCCACTGAGTATTTTATAACCTAGGGTTTAGCTTACTTAGAAAAAACACTGCTAAGGATTTTAACTAAGTGACTTTTAGGTTTTCCCAAGAGTAACTTTTACCTTAGATAGTGAAACAACTTTTGATCATCATCCAGTAAACTGTTTAACAGAGTCTTTAACCAAAACGTCACATGCTTGTTGAAAACTATCTATTCACTTTCCAGTAGATGATTATCATTCACTATTCCGAGGTATTAGGTTCCCAGGTAGGGTGTTACATTTCGTCAACTTAAGAACCCCTGCCTAGCCAGAACCCGCTTAGACAAAAGCTTCCTTATAGATAATTTTACAACAAATTAATCTTTTATTCCTCAATTTAATCCTATTAAACCAATTTTAAAAGATTATTCTAAGTTACTAAACTCTTTAAAACCACTTGAACTTAGGTCTATCTCAATCCAATTTTAAAACCCTTTTAAAAAACTTGAGTTCACCTAAGTCTGCATGCAACTCTGAATTATTGATTTTAGGTCTAATTTCCTTTATAACACTTATAAATGGAAACAACCACAATGCTAAGCTAACACATGCAAGGTATTCATAACGATTATAAACAGCCTAAGTGTCATGCTCAAATGCATTGTCCATTCATTGCTACTTCTTTTATATAACACTTATACAAATACAATGAAACAAGCAAAACATGCTTCCATTCACCCTTAGACTATTACAATTATAATAAAAGGATGATGCATGATAATGCTCAATGCATGCAAAATATAAATCTTATATTTCATGATGCATGCGCATGCTTTCAAGTAATTTTTTCATGCAAGATTATAACATTTATAATACATGATGCATGAATAATTGCACAACCTAAGGTGGGTTTTTAACTATATGACAAACACTTTGACATATAAGTACCATAGATCACATGTATAAGCAACAAGAGTTGATGAACCAGGTACAATTGCCTTAAAACACAAAAAGGAAACCTAACTATTACAAAGCAAGGAGTCTTCGGTTCAAATAGGCGAACCGGGTCTTGAACCGTTCAACAAAGCATCGGTTCTCCTACCATCATGTACTAAGCACCCCACGATCGTCTACACGATAAAACAAATACTTCATTCTATCGCTTACCAACACTCCAAAGTTAAACGATCGTTTAGCATTTACTATACGATCGTCTAGAAAAATCCAAATGATTGTTTAGTTATTACTACACGATCGTGTACCTTTACTAAGCAATGAAGCCTGAAGTACACGATCGCTTAGCGTGCTCTGCAAAACGCCTACCTTCCGCGATTTTCTAAGCGACTACGATGCCGCAAAGCACCATTGCCTAAGCGATCGCTTAGCTAGTGTCTCTGTATCACATACATGCGATCACATAGGTAGTAACTAAGCAATGAAGCTTACTAACTACACGATCGTCTAGTGCGCGCCTTCTTTCTAAACGTTGAGCATCGCATGCTCTCACTACGATCGCCTACCTCCAGTGCATACGCGATCGCACAACCAACGCTACGCGATATGGTAAACGATTTACCCCATTGCTTAGCATTAGCTAAACAATAGATTAGAAAATACTACACGATCGTCTAGAAAAAAATATCTAAACGGTCGCTTAGTTAAATCCCAACGATTGTTTACCTGAGGCTACATGATCCGACCAACGTCTGGTCTTCTTCTTCGTTGAGAACTTCATCGCCATGCGTCGAAGCTTCATCACGAACAACTCGACGAACTCAAACCTTTTGAATTACAGACTCGATTGCGATGTTAATTTCGCCCAAAAACACAGATGCCCTTATAATTAACACTTTGTAATACTGAAAGCTTTAACAAAAGGGCATTTTAATACCCGAAATGTTCATCAATTTCATCCACAAATGCAGAAAACGGTTAACTACAGATGCAGAAACCCACCGCAACTGTAAAAAGCATTCATTTCAGATCTGTAATTTGGAATATCAGAGAACCTGGCTCTGATACCAGTTGAAGGAAATCGGAAGCGAGATTTTCATGAGCAGCGGAACAATACTATTATAAATTACAATCATGAATGAACATATATTTACAGTCGACTTCAAACAAGCGGTTATACAATTCATACAGAGAAACTAAAGAATGAATAAACTCAAATGCATAAAGAGAAAACTCTATGCACAATGGCAGAAGTGTTTCCACACTCCGTTGTGCACTCTGATCGCTCGAACAACAGCAACCACGAATGCTCAATCTACACGACCACAACACTGCACGAACACTTCGCGCTTATCCTCAATGATCTCTTCAGTTACAAACTCCTCCGCAACAAGAACGGCCTCCACAGCACCACGAACAGCCTCCAAAAACCTCGACGGTGTCGAGTTGAGTCTGACACCACCAACAAGGCTACCTTGGTATTCTCAGTGTAAGAATCCAAAGGGTGGGTTCTGTTCGGACTTCGTATAAGGCAGACGAAGAAGGAAACAATGATCGCGTACACGACTGGGCAAGTGGGAGATGGCAGAGACCTATTATATAGGTCGATGCCCAATTGTTTAGATAAAGCTATACGATCGTCTAGCAAAAGCTATGTGATCGTTTAGTCTATCGTTTAGCTCGGTCTGTCACCTACAGACACTACACTGATGTTTACATTGGGCAGCGATTGTTTAGCAAAACTATGTGATCGTTTAGTAAATACTCACGATCGTTTGCTCAACTCTGCACGATCATTTAGCTCGCTCAGTCGTCGTTTAGTAGATTTAATTTACTTGACGACTACGTAAGTTTCTTTTGCCGAGAAGAGAAAACTCAAAATCCTTTTCAATCGTTTTTTTAAAACCCTGTTTGAAAATAGTAAAACATTTCGTTTTAAACTCACAGTTACATGATCAATAACCACTAACTTACTTTTGGTATTTAAAAGAATAAAGAATTAATTATCCAATAATTAATATTATTTATAAACATAAATGATAACCACTTATCATAACCTATAATTTTAATATTTCATCTCAATTAAAACATATAAACCATAGTTCTTTTTCTATTCCATGGTACTTAATGTAAATATCATTTACATCAATCTCCACTAGATGTATCTCATACATCATAACCGATTATATCATATATAATCAAAATACCTCTTGTCAATTTGAACATTTCAAATCAACACAGGAATTAATCCTCAACTGAATCCATTAAGCTACACAGGGGACCTCAGACTCAATTCGACACCGTCGAGCTTGAGTTGACACACCAAAAGGCTACTTGGTATTCTCAGTGTAAGAATCCAAAGGGTGGGTTCTGTTCGGACTTCGTATAAGGCAAGACGAGAAGGAAACAATGATCGCGTACACGACTGGGCAAAGTGGGAGATGGCAGAGACCTATTATATAGGTCGATGCCCAATTGTATGATAAAGCTATACGATGTCTAGCAAAAGCTATGTGATCGTTTAGTCTATCGTTTAGCTCGGTCTGTCACCTACAGACACTACGAATCGTTTACCTTGGGCCAGCGATTGTTTAGCAAAACTATGTGGATCGTTTAGTATAACTACAGATCGTTTAGCCTCTGCACGATCATTTAGCTCGCTCAGTCGTCGTTTAGTAGATCTGAATTTACTTGACGATACGTAAGTTTCTTTTGCCGAGAGAGAAAAACTCAAAATCTTTTCAATCGTTTTTTAAAACCCTGTTTGAAAATAGTAAAACCATTTTCGTTTTAAATCACAGTTACCAATGATCCAATAACCACTAACTACTTTGGTTATTTAAAAGATAATAATATCCAATAATTAATATTATTATAAACATAATGATAACCAACTTATCATAACCTATAATTTTAATATTTCATCTCATAAACATATAAACCATAGTTCTTTTTCTATTCCATGGTACTTAATGTAAATCATTTACATCAATCCTCCATAGATGTATCTCATACATCATACCGATTATATCATATATAATCAAAATACCTCTTGTCAATTTGAACATTTCAAATCAACACCAGGAATTAATCCTCAACTGAATCCATTAAGCTACCAAGGGGACCTCATGAACCTGTAACTCGAAACTCCAAAGGTACGTGAATAACTGACTAAACTCTTTAAGTACGGATAACCATCCGTTAATTGTCAGGCACTCCACTAAAGATCGATAGCTGAACTCTCCTTACTACAAATATATTATGTGTCCATCTTAACTAATCAGCAGTGCAACAACCCTTCAAAGATCGCTCGTAATTACAGCTGGGCCAATAACCGTTATGCTTCTATAGTTACATCTGTCTCCTTAAGTGCCACTAATCTCTCTAATGAACATAAGTCATAGTCCTATTATGACTGAGTCTTCTCTTCCAAAGAGAAGCTGTGGCCACTATATTTAAGCCCCGGAATCAACCTTTAAGGGAGTAATCTCTCTACTTATCCCTGCTTCGGGAATGAAGTGAATTCCATTTTTTGGATTGAGTTCTCAGCTCCCAGATCAGACAAGTCCCCAAAAAGGTAGGCATGTTGAGTTGGCAATCTGGCCACTCTTACCCATACTAATCAAAGGACCGCCCTCAAAGGCAGGAGTTCCCAAAACACTCAAGATTGAGATCATGTCACCTATGATCTTTTAGGTGAGATGTAAGTCTCTAGTATCAACGGTGTTATATACAGAGTCTAATCATCTCATGGTCTAGGTCTTATACAAACTCTTGGTCTAGGACACCCCCACTCCACGTCTCCATATGAATGGTCAGGATCTACCATCTGTAGTAGTTTACAATACTTGCAAACCTCTACAAAGCGGGTCGTATCTGTAGTGTCACTAGAATCAGGTATCCCACGTTAACCTTTATACTACAGACCAATTTAGGTTATCACTTAAGGCATGATCCACTTGTATATCACATATACATGCTTAAGTTCACATAAGATAACCAAGGAACTTTGTTTATTGGATATGAGTAAATGCCAGAATCAAATAACATTTATTTTATTCATTGAACAATGTGTATCTTTACAAAACAACAAGACTCCAAGAGAATTAGGATACCAATCCCAACAAAATCCACCTCAAGTGTTGAGGGAACCTCGACGTAGTGGGGGGTTGTGAATCCACCTATTCGCTATATGGGTTTAACTAAAATCCTGGCTATGGTAGTTGATGGCGAGGTTGAGGATCCACTATCTTATTAGAAGGCAATGGAGAATGTTGATAAAGATGAATGGATCAAATCCATAAATCTCAAAATGGAGTCTATGTACTTCAATTCCATTTGGGATCTTGTAGATCAACCTGATGAGGTTAAGCCTATAGGCTGTAAATGGATCTACAAGAGGAAACGGGGTGCTGATGGGAAGGTGCAAACCTTCAAGGCTAGACTGGTGGCAAAGGGTTATACCCAGTTAGAGGGAGTCGACTATGAGGAGACTTTCTTGCCTGTTGCCATGCTAAAGTTTATCCGCATCTTCCTATCCATTGCCTCATATTATGACTATGAGAAATGACAAATGGATGTCAAGACTGCTTTTCTGAATGGAAACCTTGAGGAGACCATTTATATGGTGCAACCCAAGAGATTCATAGTCCAAGGTCAAAAGAAAAAGGTTTACAAGTTGAATCAGTCCATTTATGGACTGAAACAAGCATCTTGATCTTGGAACATAATGTTTGATACTACGATCAAATCTTATGGCTTTGATCAGAATGTTGATGAATCTTGTGTCTACAAGAAAATCGTCAACAATTCAGTAGTTTTCCTAGTGTTATATGTAGATGATATCCTACTCATTGGGAATGATGTATGATTACTTACTTCACTTAAGAACTGGGTAGCGACCAAATTCCAAATGAAAGATTTGGGAAAGGCTCAGTTTATTCTTGGGACTCAAATCTTTCAGGATTGAAAGAACAAAATGCTAGCACTGTCTCAGGCATCGTACATTGACAAGATGTTGATCAAGTACTCGATGCAGAACTCCAAGAGGGGCCTATTGCCTTTCAGGCACGGAGTTACACTGTCTAAGGAATAGTGTTCTAAGACACCTCAAGAGATTGGGGAAATGAAACGGGTTCCCTATGTATCTATCATATTCAGTTTAATGTATGCGATGTTATGTACTAGACATGAAATCTACTACATAGTGAGGATAATCAATAGATATCAGTCTAATCCAGGATATAATCACGGGACAGCCGTCAAGAACATACTCAAGTATCTAAGGAGAACGAGAGACTACATGCTTGTGTATGTTTCTAAGGATTTGATTCTTATGGGATACACGGAATTTGATTTTCAGACTGATAGGGATTCTCAAAAATCCACTTCAGGATCAGTGTTCACTCTTAATGGAGGAGCTGTAGTATGGCGAAACACCAAAAATGGGTGCATCACAGACTCACACCATGGAGGCCGAGTATGTAGTGGCTTGTGAAGCTACTAAGGAGGTCGTTTAGCTTATGAAATTTCGGACTGATTTGGAAGTTTTTCCAGACATGTCTAAGCCCATCACACTTTATTATGATAGTAGTGGTGTTGTGGCGAATTCTCATGAGTCTAGGAGTCATAAGCCTGACAAGCACATTGAGCGAAAATACCATCTCATCCGAGAGATTGCGCATCGAGGGGACGTGATTGTCACGAAGATAGCTTCGGAGCACAACGTTGCTGATCCATTTATGAAGGGCCTCACAACTACAGTGTTTGAGGGTCACCTGCAGACTATGGGTCTATGGGACAGACCACAGCTAGACTAAGAGGGTCACCTGCAGACTATGGGTCTATGGGACAAACCACAGCTAGACTAAGACAAGTGGGAGATCTTGTACTGGGCTTGTTTGTGCCCTAGTTTATTGTTTTGTGTGCTTGTAATTTGATTATTGTACACCCCACTAGCTTTAGGACAAGTGGAATATTGTTAGAGTTAATGCCCTAAATCTCGTAAGGTTCTATAGTTTGTAAACACTAGTATGAACAAACATTCTGTGATTTATGATATATGATATTTTATTCACATTGTCTATGAAATATATAATATTTTAGTTGCATTAACCACAAACCAATAAACTAAGATTCATGGTTATCGTTGTAACTTAAACATGTATGTGGAGACATACAAGTGGATTGTCTTTAAGTGATAACCTAAATGGTCTGTAGTATATGGATAAGGTTGGGTACCTTATCCTAGTGACTACGAGTATGGCCCATTTTATAGGTTATACAAATGTTGGAAAGTACTACAAATGATCTGATCCTTATCATTCATGTATTAGACATGCGAGTGAGGATATTCTATACAAAGGAGTTTGTATAAGACCGGACCACGAAATGTTTAGTCTCGTTATATAACGTCGTTCATAATTGAGACTTTCATTTAACTAGGATGACCACAGGTAACATGACCTTAATCCTGAGTGAGTTGTGAACTCCTATCTGTCGGGGTTGATGCCCTAAAGTCCCGTGTCCTGTAGTTTGTAAACAGTTTATATGAATGTTTGTGTTGTATAATATATGATATTTACTTCACATCTTATATTTTTGCTTAATTGCTTGTTTTATTTGCTTTAACATAAACCAATAAACATAAAATCTTTGGTTATCTGTATGTGACTCAAGCATGTATGTGGTGACATACAAGTGAATCATGTCTTGAGTGATAACCAAAATGGTCTGTAGTATATGGATATAAGAGGGAAATCTTATCCTGGTAATGCTACGGACGCGGCCCGCTTTATGGAATGGTTTCAAGTATTGTGACTTGTCATAGATGGTCTAATCCTGATCATTTGTGTTTGGGACATGCGCGGAGGGGGGGAGGGGGGTGCCTATACAAAGAGTTTGTATAAGACCTGACCATGAAGTGTTAACGTCTCGTTATATAACACCGTTCATGACAGAAACTTCACTTCACTAGGATGACCATAGGTAACATAACCTTAATCCTGAGTGAGTTGGGAACTTCTGCCATTGAGGGCAGTTCTTTGATTTGTATGGGTACGAGTTGCCAAGTCACCGATTCAAACCTACCATTTTGGGGATTCGTCTGATTTGGGAGCTGGGAACTTAGCTACACAAGATGGAATTCACTCCTTTCCCGAGGCAAGAGTAAATAGATAGATAGCTCCCTTAAAGACTGATTTTGGGGCTTGAACGATGTGGTGCCACACACCTTCTCTTGGCCCGAGAGGTGTTCACACATAGTTGGACTATGTTGTATTGTTCATTAGAGGAATCGGTGGTACTTAAGGAGTGAGATGTAACTACAGGGGAAAAACAGTAATTTGGCCCAGTTGTACTTACGAGCATCTATGAAGGCACTCATGATTGGTTATATCCAATGGACACAGAAATATATCTGTGGTAAGAAGAGTTCAGTTGTTGGTCTTTAGTGGAAAGCCTGACAGTTAACGGATGGTGGATCTCGTGGCTAAAGAGTTTAGTCAGCTATTCACGGACCGTTGGAGCTTCGATCCAATGGTCCATTAGGTCCCCTGGGTAGCTTGGATAAAGTCGAGAACCAGTGTTTGGGTTAATTTGAAATGTTCAAATTGACAAGAGAAAGTTCGATTATATATGATATAATTGGACTTGTTAATTATATATGACATAATTGTCAATTTGAACATTTCAAATTAAATACCACTGATTCCTCTAGGAATCAGCCCTTAAGGGAGCTATCTATCTACTTACTCCTGCCTCGAGGAAGAAGTGAAGTCTCTGTCATGAATGGTGTTATATAAAGAGACGTTAATACTTCGTGGTCAGGTCTTATACAAACTCTTTGTATAGGATGCCCCCGCTCGCATGTCCCCATCACGAATGATCAGGATCAGGCCATCTATCACAAGTCACAACACTTGTGACCATTCCACAAAGCGGGCCACGTCCGAGCGTTACCGGGATAAGGTTTCTCTCCTATATCCATATACTACAGACCATTTTGGTTATCACTCAAGACATGATCCACTTATATGTCACTACATACACGCTTGAATCACATACAGATAACCAGGGATTTTATGTTTATTGGTTTGTGATAAAGCAAATAAAACAAGCAACTAAGCAAAAATACAAGATGTGAAGTAAATATCATATATTATATAACACAAGCGTTCATATAAAATGTTTACAAACTACAGGACACGAGACTTTAGGGCATCAACCCCAACACTACATATGATGGTGGTTCTTTGATTTACATGAGCGAGAGTGGCCAGATCGCTGGCTCAACAAGCCTACTATTTTGGGAATTCGTCTGATTGGGGAGCTGGGAACTCAGCTACACAAGATGGAATTCACTTTTTCCCCGAAGCAGGGGTAAGTAGACATATTGCTCCCTTAAAGGCTGATTCTGGGTCTTGAACAATGTGGCACCACACCCTCTCTTGGCTCAAGAAGGGTTTAATCATAGTAGGACTTTGATCTATTGTTCATTAGAGGGATCAGTGATACTTAAGGAGTTAAATGTAACTACATGGGCAAAACGGTAATTTGGCCCAGCTGTAGTTATGAGCGATTTGTGAAGGGTCATCGTACTGTTGATTGGTTATATCTAATGGACATAAAAATATATCTGTAGTGCGAAGAGGGCAACTGTCGATCTTTAGTGGAGTCGGCAGTTAACGGATGGTGGATTATGTGATTAAAGAGTTTAATCAGTTATTCATGTACCGTTGGAGCTTCAAGCTACAGATCCATAAGGTCCCCTTGGTAGCTCAATGGATGTAAGTTGAGAATCAGTTTTTGGGTTAATTTAAAATGTTCAAATTAACAAAAGGGAATTTAATTATATATGATATAATTAAATTACAATTATATATAATATAATTGATATAATATATATGATACATTATTGTTTGATTGGAGGAAAATATTTGAATATGATTCAAATATATTTTCTATGAATAAGATTTATAGTTATTAAATTTAATATAAATATGATTTATATTAAATGCCATAAAATAGAGAAAAAGAACTATGGTTTATATATTGTATATAATGCAATATTAAAACTATAGGTTATAAATATAATATGATAAGTTAGTTATCATATTTATTAATTATTTGATAATTATTTCGTATTTCTCCATAACCGCCTTTAGTGGGTAGTTATTTAGTTTTATGGAAGATTGAGATAAATGAAATCGTTTTAATTATTCAAAACACAATTGAACACGAGACACGATTAGCAATTGAGTTACTATACGATCACTTGAGAGACTAAACGATCGAGTAGGAAGTCTATGCGATAGACTCGTTCGTCTACACGACATAGTTGTTCCCTTTTCGATCGTCTTCCTCCTCCACACCAAACCTTCCCTCTAACCAAAATTAGCCAGAGCCCATCACTCTGAGATTCTCACACCGAGAATACCAAAGTCACCAAGTGGTAGTGTTCAGTTGGTTCAAGGATCGAGTTGCTGCTTGCTGCTTATTCGAGAGGAGTGTTTATGACTTGTTTGAAGCATTCGTGAACAAGTTAGATTGAGGGATTACTTGAAGAACGATTCTTCAAAGGTATAGTCTCTTGATCCTTTGTTTTTATTTCAAAACGTGCTGTAATTTAATATTTATGCATAATCTGTTCTTGTATGTCTGTAAATGTATGTGTTCATTCACAATGAGATTTGGACAATCTGCTTTCACTCAAAGGTTCTCTATAAATGGAGTCCTTCAGATCTGCCTATCTATCCTCATAATTCTACATAAAACACTACAATAACTTGTATTTCTACAAGTTATCATACATCTATTGCTAGATTGATGCATTGGTTGCTGCTAAGTGTGCTAAAATCTCAATGGGAGTCCCTACCTCTGTTGCTGTTGCATACCAGAATGCTATTGACTTTGTTGATGGCCTCCCTAAGAGAAATTAGGATGGTTCCTCCATCCTGGGTTGTAGGTGTTAGAGAAGGGGTTGTTCTTCACAAAACAGACTAATTGTGGATTTTAATAACAGACTTCAGATGGATGTGGCTCGCCGCAACCTACACAGCTGATCATGGGTTTTCCTAATGCATCTATATGATGCACATTCTATATTTTAGTTGCATTGTTCATGGTTAAGTTATTCAACATGTTTTTCATGGCGGCCACTTGTTTAGCTAAGTTGCTCACTACGTCATTATCTGTCACTTCTGCTCTTCGATGTCTATCCTTCGATTGTGACTCATCACTCTACTCCACGTTACACTTGGCTATTTGATCTAAAATCTCCTTAGCTTCATCATAGGATTTGATCATAATCCCTCCTGTGGTAGTTGAGTCTGTGGCCATCTGGGAATGTTTGTTTAGATGAGTATAGAATGTTTCCATATGAACTGTGTGGGGTAAACCATAATTCAGACAATTCTTGACCAATCTTTTAGGCCTCTCCCACACGCCACTTAGTGTCTTGGAATCTCTCTACTCGAATTTCATAATCTCCCTTCGATGCCTTGCATTGACAGTGGGAGGGAAAAAGTTTTGCATGAATTTCTCTACCAACTTCTCCCATGCAGTCATCTCGCAAGGCTTGAAGGAGCTCAACCATTGTTTGGCGTTGTCTCTCAGTGGGTAAGGGAACAAGATAGTCTTATGGCTTCATGAGTGATTCCAGGAATCATAAAGGAATTTCATGTCTTCAAGAAATGCTTTAAGTGTGTGTGGGGACCTCCCCGCGCTTTCCACCAAATTGTTCTGCAAATTGTAACATCTGCAGCATTACAGACTTCATCTCAAATCTCATCCCATCGGGGGTTGGATATATGATCCTGAGTGTGAATTCACATAAAAGTGGTGAAGCATATTCACGCATTGGCCACGTTCTGTTGTTCGCCATCACGATGGGATTATTGACAATATTCGCCAATTTTTGAGCCATGTGTTGGTTACTTTGATCGTCAACCATCCTTTTCTACCTTTTCCTCCACCTTCTATTAGCTCTAATTCGTTGACAAAAGGTACTTTCATTTTCATGGGGCTCATAAGAGTTTTCTGTGCTCATAAAACGTTCAAAAGCTCAGGCTGAGCTCGTAATACTTCTTTGATTAAGAGTTCTACAAAAGATTCAAAACAAAATTACTATTAGCTACGTCGCCTAATTCCCGACAACAACGCTAAAAATTTGTTGCATTTGTTATCTTTGCATTATGCTTATGCTATTTACTAACTTAAATTGAGACTATGCAATAGGATGCAGAGATTAATATTTCAAGTAAATCTCAAGTTTTGTACAAGTTTTCTTAAGTTAAATCTAAGTATAAACCTAGCCCAAGTTTGTTGGCCAGCCTAGGTCGAACGGATGGATTAGTTCATGCTATGCAATGTGGTGAAATGGTCTTTAGTAGTGTGATTCTAAGTATAGATATGTGTTGATATCCTAAACTACACTAAACCAACCTACATGCAAGATAAATAGGGTGGAGAAATGGGATGCGTTGACAGGGTATGGAATGTGATGTTTCCTCAGTAATGTACAACAATTTTGGATGAAATCAATGAAATGAGATGGGGTTG
The DNA here is from genome assembly GCF_009727055.1 of Benincasa hispida. Taxonomy (NCBI): domain Eukaryota; kingdom Viridiplantae; phylum Streptophyta; class Magnoliopsida; order Cucurbitales; family Cucurbitaceae; genus Benincasa; species Benincasa hispida. The sequence continues at coordinate 28,033,336 of NC_052352.1, read as the reverse complement.
AGAAGACTAACTAGTAATCCCTAAGTATACATGTGTGACATGTCCAGGTTCTATTTTCCACTATCTTTCAACAATCTCTCGATGTGTTTGCCATACTTATCTTATCTCTAAGATGCAAGCGTTTACTAATATAACATATTAATATGACTAACTTTATATCTAAAGCTACTCAATATTCTTACTTGATGTGTTCCATAATTACTTTATCTCTTGAGCAGTTAACTATTTCTACTTAAATCAATTGATCATATGGATTCAAGCATAAAACATTTTAAGTGTACAACAAGTAAACTGGATGTACACATATGTGACTTAGTATATTATCATTTAGTTTCACTCAACCCATGATGGATTTAGCTACTCGTGATAAGGGAAAGCAAGAAAATGGATGTGAAAATGGATGAAATCATGATTGAATTAATATTAATGAAAGAGTTCTACAGAATCCCAATTCAATCAAGACAAATAATGGAAGACAAGGCTAAGTAAGAGAAACAAAAGTGTGTTAAGCCGCTAGGGACAATTTCTTGGTCCCTTTGGCTCAATTTTAAGTGTTTGCTGCTATGACTAGGGTGTGAACATGTTGAAGGTCGTCTCTTTCGAGCCTCCGTATCGGCAGTGGAAATGGTGGTCGGACTCCTCTTCTTCTTGCAGGCAGCTGAAGACTACTTTGTACATAGAGTTGTTGCCACTCCTAAGTTCTAACTTTATGACTTTCTAACTAACTTACTAACTCTTTCTCAGGTGGGCAACATCCCCTTTTATAGGCACTAGGCTTCAACAACTTGTGATGTTATGTCATTAAATTCCACGTCCGGCGACTATTTAATGCATATAAGTAGTTTTATGTGTTTTTCTACTGAAATGAATGTGTTTCTCATTACTTAACCCTAATTATTCAAATTTTTAAGAGAATAGTAACTTGTATTTCTACAAATTATCGGTAATTTTACTATTGAAACCGCCTTTGTGTTGAACGATACAATTAGGATCATTTTGATGGCTCTAAGACTGTGTCATCCTGTTGCTTGATTAGAGTGAAGATATGAGCATAATGATAATTCTGTTTTAGGCATGTTATGTGAATAAGCATGATCTAGAATTTTTTTAGATATTTTATGAGGATGAATGATGATATAATCCAGAGTTGATTATTTTTACTATGTAATTAGAGGGAATCTATGAAGATTGGTGCAATTTGAAATTAAAAAATATATATTCTTTCCAACTATTTGGAATTTTTTTAAAAAAAAATAATGTTTTTTTTAATAAATAATAACAAAAATAGGGTTGGAGAGAAACAATTTCTAAGAATAGGTGTTTTGGGAAAGTATTGACAAAATTAGGGTAGTGGAATCGTGTACCGAGTACACGATTTTCATGTGGCATACTCGTGTACCTGATACACGAGTACCGTTTAATCCAGTCAGCACCACGTCGGCTGACTGGTTGACCAATCAAGCAAACTCGTGTAACCAGTACACGATTTGCTTATATTTTTTTTCTTTTTTTTTTAAAGTTTGTTGACTATTTTTTTTAATTGTTAAACTTAATTATTAAATTAATTCCTTCATTATTAAACTTAATTATATATTTAATCTACAATGAAAACATCTTGCACTCATATTAAAAAAAATACCATGTTATTAAAGAATATTTACAATTAGTTTTTTAATTTACAATTTGAAAATGATACAATGTGGGATCTAAAAATGACCCCCTGACCCTTACCCCTCATGGGGATTGTCTTCGTGTCCCTCTAAATTAGGTTCACCCTATTGTCACTGTCGTCTACGACGAATATATGTTCCATCAGTGTCAGCAACATTAAGTCGTCTTGTTTGTTGAATAATACCTTCTACGTTGACCAATGTTTGCTGACACATTGAACCCAATTCTGGTAAGTTGTTCTGCACTGAATATTGTTGAACATCGCCGATAAAATTATTCTGTACAATAAAAAAAATAAATATTAAACAATATTCATATCATATATATGGAAAATGTCTGATTTTAAATCTCTTACCATGCAGTAATAGTAAGCGTCGTCGGGTGTGATAAATCGCCTCGTGATCGAATTGTACCAGGGAAAGTAGTCGTCTGATACAGCTGGCCCATTTGTAATTTTTCATGTGCACAACGATCATGTCATCCATGCCAGTAGGATAAATATTCTGCATGGATTCGACATCAGTCTTGGTCGTGCTTACCTCTCAAATCGATCTGGTATAGTGCTGAGAGTGTATAGGACAATGAATGTATCGTTTGCATACCGAACTGTCTCAGCACATGATCTAGATGATACCACTCTACTATATGGAAGCATATAAGAGGGCTAACGGTCAACCAAATGTCTTCACCATCACGACAATAATCAGGTAAGGATGACCAAATCTGTGTGTATGGTGTCCAAATAACCTGACAAAAAAAATAATATACATATAAAATGTTTTAAATATTCATTTATATACATATTTACTACCTAATTGTGCATCAGCATGTCAAATATTTTTCTGTACACGAGCAACATATTTGCTGACTGTTTAGAGGCAGCTAATACACCACTTCATCTAAAATTATAAAAAATACAAGTAATTTATATTCTTACATAAAATGGTAACGAAATAAATATATAAATAAAATAACACCTGGCACTAAGTGGACGATGATCCGAGGACTGTAGTTGGACTTGTGATGCTATAATTGGAAATCGATCATAAGCCCACACTTGTAATAGTATCAGTGGCCCTGCTATTTCCAACGCTTATGCATTGGAAGCCCGACAAAGTTCTCTATACAACCATGCAAGACATGTACCACCCCACGAGTACGTACCAGCGTGCTCGAAATCAGACAATAATGGAAGGAACATGAGATGCACTAGAGTATTTGACTTGTCAACAAATAAAAATCCTTTAATAAGCTGCAGGATGTATGCTCGTGCGTACCTACGTACGCTGATGTCGTCGGCAACGGGAGGTAATTATGGAAACTGGGACACCAACCAAAGGATACTCAATCTTAATCCCTTCAGATCTTCTGGTAGAACGTCTAAGAGCTCTTCACAAACGTTCTTCCAATCATACTGTAGTGAACCTGTCAATGGTTGCCCATCCATTCGTAACCCAACATCCTACAGCGTAATCGTACATTCCCCACAAGGCAGGTGAAATGTGTGGGTTTCTGGTCTCCAGCGCTCAACTAGAGCAATAATAAGGTGCCAATCAAGCTAGATGAAACCAATTTGTGCAACCCCAAGAAAACCTACCTGCTGAACATATGGAATAATGCGGTGATCAAATGGGATAATATGTTATGCAGTCACCTCCCTTCTCCGACAACTCAACACTATAGTGGAAGAACTATCCCATACTGTCTATGAACGATGTGTATTTTGTTGGTATAATTGTACAGGATTAGAAGGACCAGACTCCATTACCTAAAAAGTTCAAATTACATTACATAATAAAATTCATCATAAAAGATACATAAAAAGTACATAAAAAAATACAATTACATAAATTTATTAAATAAATTCATTACATAAATTCATTATAAATACATAAAGAATACAAGTACATAAAATATACAATTACATGAAAGTTATAAGTACATAAAGAATATAAGTACATAAAATATACAATTACATGAAAGTCATAAGTACATAAAGAATACAAGTACATAAAATATACAATTACATGAAAAATATAAATACATAAAGAATATAAATACATGAAATATACAATTGCATGAAAAATATAAATACATAAAGAATACAAGTATATAAAATATACAAGTAAAAAAAAATACACCTAATGACCCAAAGACGATGAAGCACCCAGTGTACGGTGTGGACGAGTGTGTCTGTTATGTCTTTCTCTTTTACAAATTGTACATCACACTTTTTGGCTTGCTTCTCTCCAATCCATTTCATTATGAATGCGCGTACTTTTTCGCCGACCTTATTCTCTTAGTAAGTTCACATTTGGACGAACTTTTGTAAATGATAATTTTGGCCAATAATCTGGGTGTTGAATTGGATGGAAGCGACCTTCATAATAACGTTTGAAATTGGACAATTTGTAGCATTCATCAATAAGTGGTAGGTATGTCATATGCATGTAATTACAAACTGCAATTACATGAGATTATGGAATCTTGAATGATTGCCACTTATTGCAAGAACATGTCCCTTCTTTCAAGCTTAAAACTTGGGTGTGTTGTCCTTTATAGGGAGAAATCATACTTATGCCAATTTGTACTTCGAAAGTTTGACTTTCCTTGTCAATGGTTGTCACCGTATATGTCGATGCTCATTTTTCCCACCTCTTCAGTTTTTTTAAGGCATATCCTGTATATATGCCCCCACGATCGAGTGCTTCACTGATTTCTTGTCTCCAGCATTCAAAATACAGTATTGTGCGATAGAATGTTAGCCTAACCAAAGAAGTAATTGGTAACATTCTAGCACCTTTGAAAACACCGTTCGTGCATTCAACTGCATTGCTTGTCATCCACCCATAGTGGTACCCACCGTCATGTGACTGTGTCCATTTTTCCAAGTCAATGTCTGAAAAAAATTCAAGACATTCAGGGTGCAATTGTTTCGATTCTTTCATGCACCGAATGAACTTACGCCTTTGGTGTTGATTTTGGCCTTAGACACCAAATTTTTTAGTTGCTTTGATTTGTATTTTATATTGAAATTACTGGCAACATGGTGAAGACAATATCGGTGGTACGCTCTGGGTTCACTCCAACCAATTTCTTCATTATTAATTGCAGCAAGAATGCCCTTATGTCTATCAGAAATCAAGCAAATACCCTCTCTTTGGGTAACATATTCACGCAATGCCCACAAAAACCATGACCAACTGGATGAATTCTCACCTTCTACGATAGCAAAAACAAGGGAAAATATATGTCTGTTTGCATCAATAGATAAGGCTGTTAATAATTTCCTCTTATACTTTCTGTAGAGATGAGTTCCATCAATATGGATTAATGGCCTACAATGGTTGAACCCTTCTCTTGCAGGACCAAAAGACCAAAACACTCGTCCAAAAATAATCGTACCTGGCACATCAGAGGGAAGGAAAAACCAATCTGTTCGTGTTCCTGGATTGTAATGAACAAGAGCACTCAGCCAATACGGAAGCTCTGAATATGATTTCTCCCAATCGCCAAACACAGTAATCAACGCTTTTCTCTTGGCTTGCCACACCCGTCTATAATGGACATTATAGCCATATTGTTTTTTAATGGCTTCTTGGAGTAGGGCCAGAAGTACTCCAGGATCAGCTCTAACCAACTTTTGAATTTCAATACTCATGAAACTGAATCAAGCTATGAATGACCATGTGTCAATTCTTAAAACAAACATGAGTGTTCTCCTTGAATTTTTGTGATTTCGAACATCCCATGAGTTTTGCGCCGACATGCCCGTAGCCTCCAAGCACAACCGTCACTCCATGATTTACATTTAATATACCAAAGATGTAAACCCCGAACTCTAGGTTTCCTAGATAAGAATGTTTAGCCAAAGGAATGTTATATTATATATTTACTAAGTAGCAATTTATGTTTTTTTTATAGGAGTTATGATGGAAGGGAAGGAAAAATATATTAAATGAGGGGTGACGTGGCAGTTAACCCTTGAACTCTGGAGGCGGTGGGAAGTTTTTGGAATAAGAACTTCAAAAGCATGGTTTCGGAAATTGACACGAGTAAATTTAGTGAAATCAGTGCCATTCGAAAACTGAAAGAATCTAGGTTGCGGGGTTTTCTTGCCGGAGGAAGATTGCATAAGGAGAAGAACAAGAAGGAAAAAAAGTATAGAGGAGGCAAAATCTTGGGTTAATCAGGGCCCGAGGTGAAGATTGAAAGTTCTAGGCCAAATTACAAGGAATTTTTAGCTGAAATTTTAAGATAAAAAATTGAACTCAATTCTAAACAAGTTTGTAGAAGGAAGTTTCTTGAAAAGAGCTCTGGATTTTGAGTTATGAATTTTTAGATTTATAATAGGGAATCGGTGCATAAGTAGATAGCTGCTTGGGATGAACAAACAACCAGTTCACTGTGGAAGTTATAGCGAGATATGGGGATGAGGATCTCGCTTATAGAGGAAATCTCGTTGATCTCGCTCTAGAGAATCTCGCCGATCTCGTAGAAGGAAATCTCGCTAGGAATTGGTCTGAGTATCGTTGGTAAGGTGAGTATCGCTAGGATGAAAGTTTGCCAGGAAAAGCTTGATTTCGCTCTAGAGGATCTCGTTGGTATCGCTCTAGAGGATCTCGCTGACCTCGCTCATGGGGATCTCGCCAATAAAGCTGTCTTTGTTGATGAAAGTTCCTTTAATAAATGAATTAATTGAGGTATTTTACTAAGAATTCTAAGTAGTTTAACCGGGAATTATGTCCTTTCAGGCCAAGAAAAGCTAGGAGAGACGTATAAACCATTAAGAGCTTGACGAGCGGTGAGTGACTAAGTGAATTAATGTCTCCAGTACTTATGTATATAAAATCAAGTAAGTTACAGTGACATTAGTGATGAATTTATACTTTCTCAAGCAACAAATAGATGGAGAATAACTTAACGCATGTTCCCCGGCTTGTATATGTGTAGCACAGGCCAAGGTATGTCATGTAGTCATTACAACAGTTAAGTTCTAATTTTAAAATATGCTTCCTAGAAGAAGGCTATGAGAGAATGAGTTCTTGTGTAGATGGTAGGCAACAAAACTTAACTTGATGATACAAAATATCCCGATACCAAAGGACATTTGAGAATATACCTGACCAACTTGATACCAAAGGACATTTGAGAAGGTATCTTAGTAGCTCGATACTGAAAGACAGGTTTGAGAAAGTATCTGAGCGAAAGTACCTAAGATATGACGGTACTTAGTAGGGCCACGTGCACGTAGGCAGTTCTGAATGAGAGGCTGAAGTATGGGTCTCTTGGTCGGTAATAAACATTGGGAGCTAGAGAATTTAGGCTCGTTCTCAACTAGGGAATAATGATGTTTGATGATATCTAAGAATGGTTTAAAGCTACATTTAGAGACAATTGCTTGAAACCCTTATTAATATATTTACATGTTTACAGTAATGTAATGCATAATGTTATACGATTTTATAGTCACTCACTAGGCTTTAAGCTCACGAAATTTCTATGTTTTCCCTTCTCAGATAGCGGTTAGATTCCTCTGGGTTGATCCTGTTGCTGCTTGCCACCTAAAGACTCGGCTTATTAAGAAGACTTAGGTTGATGATCTATTTATGTACACATGTTTTGAGAGGGACTAGGGCTTTGTTAGAGATGTTTGGGCCCATCTGTGAATGTTTCTCCCCTTAGATGTCATATCATGGCTATATGCATGTGTTTATATAATATTTTGTAGAATCTTAAGGAGGCATACCATAAGCATACATTATTAATGTTTATCATGTTGGCATTTAGATTAGAGGGCTAAGGTGGTAGGTGTTGTCAGCAGGGCTAGTAACTACCGTGGTCATATCCTCTTTTAGATTCAAAGGGTAATTTGGGAGGGGGTGTGACAAGTTGGTATCAGAGCATAAAGTTTTGGGAATGAGAGGGGAATTTCATGCATTAGTTTAAGTCCCTAAGTGCGAGTCCCTAATATGTGTACATTGTATTAGGGGAAATGTCGAGCAACGTGGCAGACCGAGTAAACAGACAGGTGGCAGGAATACTGACCCTACCAATAGGGGCTCGGAGGTTAGAGAGAACCTACCGGGTGGGAAAAAGAAGGTGAATGATCCAGTGGATCAAGAAACAAAGTCTGAGGGAGGGTCTAGTACTCCCCAGGCAAGGGCAGATTCTCAGCTAGAAGATGTAGATTTTGACAGGATAGTACAGAGATTAGCAGCCAGTGTAGGCTCCGTACGAGCCGACCCAGAGAAAAAATATGGTATTGAGAGGTTTAAAGCCCTAGGGGCTGTGACATTTGAAGGTACAGCAGACCCAGCTGAAGCCGAGTTATGGCTGGATGTAGTTGAAAAATATTTCAATGTTATGAGTTGTCCAGAGGACGGGAAAGTAGGGCTAGCCACCTTTCTATTACAGAAAAAAGTAACGAAATGGTGGAAACTGATATCTGCCAGACGAGCCAGTACAGATGCGATGTTATGGCCTGAGTTCAGAAAGGCCTTTGAAGACAAATACTACCCCAGCTCGTTTCGAGATGCGAAAAGGGATGAGTTTCTCAAACTAACGCAGGGAACGATGTCGATGGCAGAGTACGAGTAGAAATTTATAGAGTTATCGCAATACGCCCTATTGATTATTGCTGAGGAAAGAGATCGATGTAGGAAGTTTGAACAGGGTTTAAGGAATGAAATTAGAACTTCGATGACATCTACGGCTAATTGGCTAGATTTTAACCAGATAGTAGAAATAGCAACATGAGTCGAGTGAAGTTTGGTAGATGATGAGCAGTTGCCAAGAGGCAGTGAGGCAGTAGCAAGGCCTAGAGATAGGGGATCCTGACCTTCAGTTGCAACTCAGACTAGTGGAAGCCAATTCAGGGGAACCAGTTGGCAGGGACCCAAGAAAAGAAAAACGAGACTCTCGGCTAGTGCAGCTAGTCGATCAGAGATGCCACGAGCTAGTGAGTCGGTAGCCAGCACAAACAAGAGACCGACGTGCCCTAGTTATGGCAAGAGGCATTTTGGGCATGCTATAGTGGCAGAGGGGTATATTTTCAATGTGGACAAATAGGGCATTTCAAGAAGGACTGTCCCCAAGTGAACAGGGACGTCCCAACAGCACAACAGCCAACCTCCCAGACAGTTAACCAACCAAAGAGTGCTTGAAATTGAGGCGAAGGGTCAAGTGGTGCCAAGTAGAAGAATGTCGTAGGTCGACCCCAACAGTAGGGGCGAGTGTACGCCGTGACACATCAAGAGGCAGCGGAGTCTCCAGATGTTGTGACCGGTAATGTTATATTATGTGGACAGTCTGCTTATGTTCTATTTGATCCTGGTGCGACACATTCATTTATATCTAGCATGTATGTATCTGGGAAAGATAGGTTGGTTGAACCTATGCTTGAAGAGTTATTTATCTCTACCTCTTTGGGAGATGTGATAATGGTAGATAGATGTTGTAATCATTGTGAGGTACTGATCAATGGTCAGAACTTCTATGCTGATTTACTTCGCTTAGAACTATTGGAGTTTGATGTTATCCTGGGAATGGATTTTCTAAGTAAGTATCGTGCTTCAGTAGACTATTACAAGAAAAAGATAATACTTAGAAAATCAAATGGCCAGGATGCAATGCTAATAGGAATCAAAAGATTAGCCGCGGGGAATCTGATATCGACAGTGAAAGCTCGAAAGCTGTTGAGCAAGGGATGTAAAGCCTATCTGGCTCATGTAGTGGTTGCTCAAGGGAAAAAGCTGAACCCAGAAAATGTCCCAGTGGTAAATGAGTTTCGGGATATATTCCCTGAAGAACTATTGGGATTACCACCCGACAGGGAGGTGAAGTTTACTATTGACTTAGTTCCAGGAACAACTCCTATATCGCAGCACCGTATAGAATGGCGCCGACTGAGTTGAAAGAATGTTCAGCTGCAAGAGTTAATTGACAAGGGATACATTTGACCTAGTCTATCGCCTTGGGAAGCTCCGGTATTGTTTATGAGGAAGAAAGACGGTACACTTAGATTGTGTATCGACTATAGGAAGCTGAATAAGGTAACGATTAAGAATAAATATCCATTACCACGCATTGATGATTTGTTTGATCAGCTAAGAGGAGCCACAGTGTTTTCAAAGATAGACCTAAGATCGGGTTATCATCAACTGAAAGTGAGGGAAGCTGACATTCCTAAAATCGCATTTAGAACAAGAATGGACATTATGAATTTTTAGTAATGTCATTTGGATTAACAAATGCCCCTGCGGTATTCATGGATCTTATGAACAGGATATTTCATCCCTACTTGAACCAGTTTGTGATAGTATTCATTGATGATATACTGGTGTATTCTAGTAGTAGGGAGGATCATATAACCCACCTGAGGATAGTATTGAAGATGCTGCGAGATAGGCAGTTGTATGCTAAATTCAGTAAATGTGATTTTTGGTTAGATCGGGTGGTATTTCTTGGGCATGTTGTTTCAGCAGATGGCATTAGTGTAGATGCCCAGAAGATGGAAGCAATAGTTAATTGGGAACGACCCACGATTGTTTCAAAGATATGCAGTTTCCTTGGGTATGGCAGGTTATATCGAAGATTTGTGGAGGGTTTCTCTAAGATAGCTCTTTTGTTTCAGCAGATGGCATTAGTGTAGATGCCCAGAAGATGGAAGCAATAGTTAATTGGGACGACCCACGATTGTTTCAAAGATATGCAGTTTCCTGGGTATGGCAGGTTATTATCGAAGATTTGTGGAGGGTTTCTCTAAGATAGCTCTTCTATTGACGAAAATAGCCAAGAAAGGCATGAGGTTTGAATGGTCATCGGAGTGTAAGCATAGTTTTCAGGAGCTGAAACAGAGATTAGTATCAGCACCAGTGCTTCACTTGCCTGTTCCAGGTAAGGAATTTGAGATTTATTGTGACGCATCCTGACAAGGATTGGGATGTGTGTTGATGCAGGATGGAAAGGTGGTTGCATATGCCTCTCGTCAACTTAAGAAACACGAGAGCATCTATCCTACACATGATCTGGAGTTGTCAGTAGTTGTTTTGGCTCTGAAGTTGTGGAGACATTACCTATTTGGAGAGCGCTGTAGAATATTTACAAATCACAAAAGCTTAAAATATATCTTTGATCAAAAAGAGTTGAATCTAAGACAACGAAGATGGATTGAATTGATTAAAGATTATGATTGTTCCATCAAGTACCATCTTGGTAAGGCTAATGTTGTAGCAAATGCACTAAGTAGGAAATCCTCGGGACCCAAGGTCATTATTGGTTCAATAAGAGGAATGCTATTGCAGGAGTTCAAGAATTCCAAAACCGCCTTATCAGTGGAATCGTTAGGAGGAATGATAGCTACTTTTCAGATAAGGCCGTAGGATCAGTTGGAAGACCCTGATCTTCAGAAGATTGCTGATGATGTAAGTAAGGGCATCAGGGTTGACTTTCAACTGGGAACAGATAGTGTACTAGAAAAGGAGGGGAGAATGTGTGTGCCTAATAAGCTACAGCTTAAACAAGCCATTCTAGAGGAAGCACATAGTTCCGCTTATGCCATGCATCTAGGTAGCACCAAGATGTATAGAACTTTGAAGAAGTCGTACTGGTGGCCTGGGATGAAGAAAGACATAGCAGAATATATGGACCAATGTATAGTCTGTCAACAAGTACCTGAGAGACAAAGACCAGCAGGATTACTCAATCCACTTCCAGTGCCTGAGTGGAAGTGGGAGCATGTGACAATGGACTTTCTATTTGGATTGCCTAAGACACCCTCAGGATATGATGGCATTTGGGTAATAGTCGATAGACTAACCAAGACGACCAAGTTTATACCATTAAAAGTTACTTTTACACTAGACCGTCTAGCTAAGATTTATGTGGATAGGATAATCAGTCAATAGGAGCTCCAGTGTCGATAGTGTCAAACCGAGTTCGAGGTTCACTTCAAAATTTTGGCCTAGTTTATAGAAGGCTATGGGCACTAAGTTGCATTTCAGTATGGCTTTTCATCCACAAACAGATGGACAACCGGAAAGAACTATACAGACACTGGAAGATATGTTAAGAGCTTGTGTATTACAATTCAAAGGAAGTTGGGATACACACTTACCGTTGATTGAATTTGCATACAACAATAGCTACCATTCTAGTATCGGAATAGCTCCCTATGAAGCATTGTACGACCGACCTTGCAGGACCCCAGTATGTTGGAACGAAGTCGGAGAACGACAATTATTGGGTCCAGAATTGGTTCAACAAACAACAGAGAATGTGAAACTTATCAGGGATAATCTTAAGGTAGCTCGCGATAGACAGAAGAGCTACGTCGATAAGCGAAGAAGAGAACTAGAATTTGAAGTCGAAGAACGGGTATTTCTTCGGCTATCCCCATGGAAAGGAATTCTTCGGTTTGGGAGAAAAGGGAAGATAAGTCCACGATATATCGAACCATATGAAATTGTAGAACGGGTTGGTCTAGCAGCTTATAGGTTGCAGTTGCCAATGAAGCTAGCTTGTATTCACGATGTATTTCATGTGTTGATGCTAAGGAAATAAGTGCCTGATCCTATGCACATACTAGCAACACAACCGTACAGCTCAAAGAAGATTTATCTTACGAGGAAGAGGCCATCGAGATTTTGGACAGGAAAGACCAAGTACTCAGAAATAAAACGATTCCTTTGGTGAAGGTGCTATGGCGTAATCATGGAATCGAGGAAGCTACCTAGGAAACTGAAGAGAAAATGAGGAAGAGATATACTCAACTCTCCAAATGACATATCAGGTAAATTTTGAGGACAAAATTTCTTTTAAGGGGGGGATGATTGTAAACCCCGAACTCTAGGTTTCCTAGATAAGCATATTTAGCCAAAGGAATGTTATATTATATATTTACTAAGTAGCAATTCATGTTTGTTTATAGGAGTTATGATGGAAGGGAAGGAAAAACATATTAAATGAGGGGTGACGTGGCAGTTAACCCTTGAACTCTGGAGGCGGTGGGAAGTTTTTGGAAGAAGAACTTCAAAAGCATGGTTTCGGCAACTGACATGAGCAAATTTAGTGAAATTTGTGCCATTCAAAAACTGGGAGAATCTAGTTTGTGGGGTTGTCTTGCCAGAGGAAGATTTCACAAGGAGAAGAACAAGAAGTGAAGAAAGTACAGAGGAGGCAAAATCTTAGGTTAATCAGGGCCCAAGGTGAAGATTGGAAGTTCCAGGCCAAACTACTAGGAATTTTTAGCTGAAATTTTAAGGTAAGAAATTAATTCAATTCTAAACAAGTTTTTAGATGGAAGTTTCTTGAAAAGAGCTCTGTATTTTGAGTTATGAATTTTTAGATTTATAACAGGGAATCGATGCATAAGCAGATAGTTGCTAGGGATGAATAAACAACTAGTTCACCGTGGGAGTTATAGCAAGATATGGGGATGAGGATCTCTCTTATAGAGGAAATCTTGCTGATCTTGCTCTAGAGAATCTCGCCAATCTCGCTCTAGAAGGAAATCTCGCTAGGAATTGGGATGAGTATCGTTGGTAAGATGAGTATCGCTAAGATGAAAGTTTGCCAGGAAAAGCTTGATCTTGCTCTAGAGGATTTCGCTAGTCTCACTCTAGAAGATCTCGCTGACCTCGCTCATGGGGATCTCGCCAGTAAAGTTGTCTTTGTTGATGAAAGTTCCTTTAATAAATGAATTAATTGAGGTATTTTACTAAGAATTCTAAGTAGTTTAACCAGGAATTATGTCCTTTCAGGCCAAGAAGAGCTAGGAAAGGCGTATAAACCATTAAGAGCTTAACGAACGGCGAGTGACTAAGTGAATTAATGTCTCCAGTACTTATGCATATAAAATCAAGTAAGTTACAGTGACATTAATGATGAATTTATACTTTCTCAAGCAACAAATAGATGGAGAATAACTTAACGCATGTTCCCCGGCTTGTATATGTGTAGCACAGGCCAAGGTATGTCATGTAGTCATTACAACAGTTAAGTTCTAATGTTAAAAAATGCTTCCTAGAGGAAGGCTATAAGAGAATGAGTTCTTGTGTAGATGGTAGACAACAGAACTTAACTTGATGATACAAAATACCCCGATACCGAAGGACATTTGAGAAGGTACCTGACCAACTTGATACCAAAGGACATTTGAGAAGGTATCTTAGTAGCTCGATACTGAAAGACAGGTTTGAGAAAGTATCTGAGCGGAAGTACCTAAGATATGATGGTACTTAGTAGGACCACGTGCACGTAGGCAGTTCTGAATGAGAAGCCGAAGTATGGGTCTCTTGGTCGGTAATAAACGTTGGGAGCTAGAGCATTTAGGCTCGTACTCAACTAGGGAATAATGATATTTGATGATATCTAAGAATGGTTTAATGCTACATTTAGAGATAGTTCCTTGAAATCCTTATTAATATATTTACATGTCCAAGTGGCCAGGGACTCGTGTACCCAGTACACGATTTAGAGCTTATCGTGTACCCGGTACACGATTGGTACACGATTAAGGTGTAATCGTGTACCCGGAACACAATTTAAAAACCTATTTTTGGGAATACTTTCCCTCCAACCCTATTTTTGTCATTATTTATTAAAAAACATTATTTTAAAAAAAAAATCAACTATTTGATTGGATTTGTAATGACTATTTATCATTTCATACTTACATGTTGATTTAATTTGTTGCTTTTATTATTTTATTTTAATTCAACTAAATTTATTTTTCTTACTTTTTTTAAAATTGAAGTAATTTTTTCTTCGAAGTGATTTTTTTATAGCAGTTGTTTCTCTTATCAGAATATAAGACTAAATATTATATTGTAACATCACATGAAATTTAAATTTATTATCATATAGAACTTTTAAATTAAATATTATGTAACATTAATGTATCACAAAAATATTATCCAGATTTTGGTTATTATACTGAACGGAATATGGGAGTTAAATTGCAAGAATTTAGTATTAGTTTAACATGTTTGGTTTTTTGAAAAATGGTAATAATACAATTGACTAATTATTTTAGAAGCAGAAGAGTACACAATGATCAACAAAATTAATTAAAAAAAAATAATTAATACATGAACATGGTTCAACAGACATGAAAATTAATGATGGATTATCAAATTACAAAATTTAAGTAAACTTTTTTTAAAAATTCTATAGGTGGAAATTCAAATTATTGAGATTATTTTTACACACTTTGATCTGTTAAACTCCATTCAAGTTGCCGATTTTAATTTAGAACCCAATTGTCAAAATTAGTTTCCGTACTTAAATACAGTAATTGAATCAAACAAGATATTATTGATAAATCAAACTTCATAAAACCAAATAGTTTAAAAAGAAAGAAAAAAAGAATTAATCTATATTTCTGCTCATTAAATTAGGAAGAGTTTTAAGAACTTTCTCTGGATCCATGTTATTATTATATCATAGGGGATCATTTGGATTTTTTATTTTATTTTTATTAAAAAAAAAGTGGATGCTAATGTGAATAAAAATAGAAGACCATAAAGAGTAGTAAAAGAGAAAGTTATGCATTACTTGTAAGAAAGATCCTTGACAAACGCAGACAGATCACAACAGCTTTTCATGAATCCAAAATAAGATTTGACTTAATAAAACCCACGAACAGAGAGCAGAAAGCATAAGCATCTACACATTACATCGAAAAGCATATCGTCCCGCCATAGTATCATTTCAGATGGAAGAAAAAAAGCATTGCCCCTTCGACATGATATAAAAATTCACATAAAATTGATCGTCAAATAGCTCTATTTAGTTATGGTTTGCAGGTTTCATTTTCCACCAGCACCACCAAACAGATAATCCAGAGAAGATCCACCGCCTGGGGCGGCGTGGACCTTGGTTGAAGGCCGATCCTGCACCATCCACAAACAAAACAAATCAATGACTATAGTGCCCTTTTTGATGTATCATATCAAGGTATATCATGGTTCCATTTTTGGCAAAAGATCAATTATAATCCTCATGTGCCCGTTTGGGGGGTTTTGGACCCTGTGAAGTTATAAGACCTCATATATGCAAAACAAGTCAAAGAGATGCAAATATTTTTTATTGCCAGTCCAGAAAATAGTCACAAAGATAAGTCATGGGCAAGCAATGTCTTCAACAATTCAAAGATGGGGTCAGGAAAGAGGACGATAAGACACGATAAATAAGTGCAACACACATCTAATCTAACCGATATGCTAAACAAGATAGGTGCAATATTGATCTGATCCAATTATTATATATTTATTTTCTTGTTTTCCTTGGGGGGGGGTTGATTGAATGTAATCAAGTAAATTACTAGACAACATGCTAGCAGTCAAACTAGACCAGATAAAGTGCAGAATCATCATAAAAGGTATACCGTTATGAAATTGCCAGTGTTCTGACCATCTGCCCTCAAATAGTTGTTTGAGGAGCTACTATGAATACCAGCTGGAATCTGCTTGGTAACATCTGCAGGTGGTGAAGCAGTAGCAGCAGGTTTGGACACTGCTGGTTTGGATACAGTCTTCCCTTCATTTAAAGGCGGCGGTGCTTGGCGGCCACCTTTAGGTGCACCTGCATTGGGAGCATCTCCATCACCAAACAGGTACCCCAGTGAGCTCTGTCCCCCACCACTGCTAACTCCACGACCCCCCATGGCTCTTCGATTTCTTAGAAATGTCACAACTCAGAAGCTTGCCTTCCGACCAGATGAAACGGAAAAAGGATAATAATTAAGGTCAGAAGACTCGGAACATAAATGGGTGAAAATCGATGGCTGAAGGATCTCATAAGCATGCTTACAACTCCATATATTGCATATACTCATATCAAATACCAAAAAGAAATTTAATCTCGAGTTAAAATGTAAGAAATCAAGCCCCTGCTGTAATAAAGCATCAAACTTAATGCTTGAACCTCACGCTCAATCCATATTTTCATATTAATTCCCTTTATTTTAACCGTTTAAGGATTTTTCTAACTTTAGCATCTAACTCATAATTTCAACAGTAGGTTTGAGATGAGAACAATTTTCTTTTACGGGAGAAAATGAAAGAATGACATTAGCCACCAGACCTATTTCTGTGGTAAAGATTGTCATCAAAATAAATAAATTTCAACCTACATCAATAAGATACTAACAAGACATAGACTGCACAGTTAAGAGAAAGTTGAAAAGGTGTCTTGTTCTAAAGAGGATATGCTAAGAGCAATAGATCTCCAAATAAAATGTTGATACTAAGACAACCAAGACATTGAAACACGGAACATAAGACAAAGCCATTAGCAATAGCATCAATTTCAAAACACGACTATCAGTTGTGTTAATCCACAACAGTGATTTGATTTATTTATTGTCAAAGACTCACACAGGAACACAAGAAGAATATTCCAGCTGGCTTCTAAGTTCTACCCTAAAAACCCAACTCAAAATCCGATCATTTCACCAAAAAGTAAGAAACAGTTAAAATGTAGGCATATACCGTAGATCCTGTAATACCCTTAGGTACCATCATACAAGAAACACAAGCACGCTCAGGAATTAACAAAATCAGACGTGCCAAACAAACCCTCCTACAAAGGATGCATAAACAAGATCTGACAATAGCAGCAATTGAGAGGTAAAGCGAATCCCGACGGAGAAACAGCACAATCCGGCAGTAAAAAAAAGAGAAGCAAGTAGTAGATCTAGACAAGGAATGCAAGTGAAACGCGATAAACAATCGTACATGATTAAGTAATGAAGGACAATCAAGGCTAAAACAATCTTAGATTGTGGATTCAATGAGAACGAACAGAAGAATGAGCAATGGGACAGCATAAATCAGAAGATAGAAGAGAAGATCTAAGAGAGAGGGTATGAATTTGAAGCAAACCTTCCGGCGACGATCGGATCTGAGGCGAACTTCAGAGTTCAGAGGGAACGAAGAAATGAGTGGGCTGGTGTACTCGTACCTAGCACGCAGTCTGGAAGATACTCGTGAAATTATTTATTTATTACACGCGGAATTTTTAATTAAGATATTACTCAAATAAAATACTTTCTATTCTTTTTTAATTATTTTTTTCTAACAGAACTTTATTATTCAACTTTCTCTTTTTTGTCTCTCTCTTTTAACTGGGAGGTTTTTTTGTTATTATTATTATTTGAGTACAATTTGAAGGTAGAGGATTTGAATCATAGACGATAGACCTGATAATCCTCGATACATATAGATGTTAGTTAAATTAAATTCTTGTTGTCATTTAATTTAATTTGAAATTGTGGTAGATTTCATAAAAATTGTAACTATGCCTTAAAAAAAATCAAGTATAATAGAAAATAAATTAGTGTTTAGTAAATTTCAACTTTAGACTTGAACAAGTTTGTTATAATGTTTAGTGTTTGGTAAATAGTAAACTATTATGTTTTAAGATATACTAAAATAGACCTACTATTAGTCTGGACGTCTATAATCAGTGGTTGGCTTTGACGTGTGACGATGCTTGGGACACGATAAAGTGTATAGACATGCTAGGTTGGTGCTTCTGGATCATAGGGGTACACTTATCGTTGCTAGTGGAAGACTATTCAAGGACAACATGATGTGTTGTTTGTAGAAATTCGTGCAATTGCTGCCTATTTACAAGAGGTAGACTCTACTATGCATCTTCCTTTGTCGATGGAGTTGGACAGTGCGACTACAATTCGTTTATTAATGAGAGTGGAAGATGATGCTTGGGCCAATAAAACCCTACCTGATGGCAAGATAGTTGGAGAAGTAACAAAACTCTTTATTTTTCCTTACAAAACCAACAAATCTAAAAAAAGATGGATTATTTTGTGAAAGAATTTCTGGGCCTATAAAAAACAGGATTTGGACTTGTGAAAATTATCGAGTAATCGAAGATAAAAAAGAAGATTCGAAATTTTGATTTGACTTGAGTGAAATCTTTGGTGGAGGATATACTGTCCATGGGTCAATTTAGGAGATTCAATTTAGGCATATTTGGTGATCCAAAAATTCGATGGCTGATAGGGTAGCTTGATGGATGACAATTGAGGAGGTTTCTTTTTGTTGATGAGATAATTTCTCTAAATGGCGACGTATTTTCATATTTGATTATGTTATGTGTGTAATTGTCTGATGATTGTTTTCTCTTCCAAAAACACACACACACAACCGTTAAGGGTATATTTGCAATACATTTTCAAGTGTTTAATTTAAAAAATGATTTATTTTAGAAGACTTATTTGTTCAAGTGTATTTTAATATTTTTTTACAAAAACTATTTAAATAAAAATGATGTTTTTTGAAAAATCCTCTTTTATCAAGTGAATTCAAACGGGCCATAATTTATTTGAAAAAACACTTATGACCCTCCCAAAATCAACTCTAAACGTGGTCCAGTGTTTAGTCTAGTCCATGCATTTATATTATAATTTTATTTTCTTTTAACAGCTTAGTTAAAAAAAAAAAAAAAGAGAGAGAGAGAAAAAAAACTTGTAAACATTACATCTATTCACAAATTTGTATATTCTGTTGTTCACTTTATGAGCTTTCAAAAATCAAAACAAAATTTAAAATCTTTTTTAAATTATCTTTATTTTTGTAATTTGATATAGAATTAGCGGTGTATCCTTAACAAATCTAAAAATCATATAGAAAAATTGGAAAACTAATTATTATTATTTGACGAAACAATCACAAATTTTAAAAACATAAAACTAAAAATAAAATCATCCTCAATCAAAACCTTATACATGGTTTTTTATCCATTTTATTTTTTGTTTTTAGTTTTTCAAAATTAAACCTATTTTCTTTCAATTTTTCACAATGGTATACATTTTGCTTAAGTAAAAAGTTGAGCTCTTAGCTAAATTCCAAAAACAAAAATAAAGTTTTAAAGATTTTTTTTTTTGTTAGTTTTCTAAATCTTGCTTGATTTTTTAAAACAACGATAAAAAGCAAATGAAAAAATAAGAAACTTAGAAGTGGAAGAGTTGTTTATAGGTTTAATTTTCAAAACTAAAAGTAAAAAACCAAATAATTACCGAACGATACCTTAACAATTTATTTTCTATTTAGTAAATTACAATATAATGTTTGTGGTTTAATCAAGTTAGTTAAATATTGATATGTCTTGCATATTAAACTAGGGTGAATAATTTGATACAACATGATGAAGTATCTCGTAGGTGAAGTAAGTACAATTTTTTTACTTTTTTGTTGCTTAAATGTATTTTTATCCATGACTTATAGAGTGCGGCTCATTACTTAAATCATCTACATTTCGTCCATTTAAGGATGTTTCTTTTTTTAAGGGATAATGGAGAAAAAATCAAGTCAACATTTTATCAATACGTTAAATGAGATCGCAGATAGAGAATACAATTTGTCTCCGTCCTCACCTTATATTTTTTCAATAGGTACACGTGCACTCACATATATAATATTTTTTTAGTATAATAGGATAAAAAAAATTGAACCATAGACCTCTGTAGAATTACATACACTAGTTGATATGCTTGCTTTGGAACACATAAAAAATTCGAAATTTAAACTTCCATGATATTTAAATCGATAAAATTTCTTTTAAAATGATAATTTTTATTGAGAATTAACTATCCTGAAAAATGTATTTCACCTATTTAACTATATTCTTCTTCTTTTATGCTGATTAAAATAACATGAACTAATTTTACCCTATGATCATATTTAATGAACCATTAAGAAATATTTTTTAATTCTTGAATTTTAAGAAATACATGTATTTGATTATGAGTATTTAAAATATATTTTTTTTTAATTCTTGAGTTTCGAAGAAGACATTTAAAAAGTATCTAAAGTCATTTTTATTATTTTAAATAATGATATAATATTTTAAATTAGAAAAATAATAATAAAATGTAAATCATATCTGAGATTATACAATAATTAATCAGTATTTGAATTCATGTTTCATGTCATCATTTATGTTGTAGTGTTGCATGTGTGACTCTATTTAGAATCAAAATCAAAATTAGTTTAAAATAAAACTTACATTTAGTTTTTTTAAAAAAAATTAAAGGCCTAAATATACCACAATCAAAATTGAAAGACTATGAAATGTGTTGAATGTAACTAAAAGTTTTCACCTGACACGAAATTTAAAATAAAGAAAAGAGGAAAAAATTGAAAATAACATAAAGGATGACTAACACTAAAATACATACGATGAAATGGAAATAGAAGTTGTTGACTAAAATCAATAAAAAATATATATATATATTTTAGATTTAGTTTAAATTGTATTTGGATCTCTAAATTTTCTAATTCAACAATTTTACACCAAAGAAATTCAAGATTTGGCAAACAAGTGAGTGGTGGATTGATGTTGGGCCCAAGAGACTGATAGCTTACGATAATTAATTCTTTGCAATGTTTTTTTGGGCGTGGTGGAATTTGAAGAAATATTTAGTGAAATATGGTAGGCTTAGTATTTAGAGATATAGATAGTTTGGTAGTCGTTTTAGATGTTCGAGTCAGAAAAAAAAAAGATTTGAAATTAAGCCTGGTCGAATTTTCAATATTCGACATACTATCCCGTCTGAAACCTCGTCCCATCGTCTGAAGCGCCTGTCCATCTCAAGACTTGACGTCTCGATCTGCAGTGCATCGTCACATCTCTGCTGCTTTTGACTCGCTTTTACATCGTGACCTGCCACATTGAATCCATGGGTCGAGTGTGTTTTCAACACTCGACCTATGTATTTTTAAACCCCCACACAGCCTTCTCATATCACTTCATATTTGCACTTCTGCCTCTCTTCCTTCATATTTGCACTTCTGCCTCTCTTCCCTCATATTTGTGCTTCAGTCTCAGCCTCAAATTATTTTATACCATTCTCTTTCTCTCTTTGATTTTTACTTCTCACAAACTCACAAATTACTTTTTTTCCCACATCTTTTTCCCTCTTCTTCCTCCAAAAATTGTTACTAAATCCTCTTCTTTCCCATATTTGCCCGTCAAATTGTGAGGTTTGTATATTCTCTCTACTAAATGTCTATTTTTTTAAAAAAATAATTATAAATCTTTTCCTATTCTCATATTATATATATATATATATATTTCTTTTTATAGTTTTTATTGTTATTTGGGAAACAAAGAACCAAAAAGAGGTTTATTATTGTTTGGGAAACAAAGAACCAAAAAGAGTAACATCCACTCAACTAAATTCTTAATTTTTTTAATTAAAAATAAGTTATATATCCATATTTTCATAATAATAAATAAGAACAACAAAAAAAAAAGACGGTTGTCACTTTGAGAGAAAAAAAAAAGTAAAACCGCTATTGAATTTATGAGTTTACTTTTATTTATTACTAGTTTTTTTTTATATTTATTAGGCTAGATATACCATTTTTGTTCCTTATATACTGATGTTAGTAGATCTATCATATTATTTTTTTAATAGTCGTTGAATTCAAGAATATTTATATATTAGTGTTAGTAGGTTTTTCCCTATAGTTTAATATCCTTATTTATATAATGTTAGATCTACCATGTTAATGTTATTCTTTTAGTACAATATTAGTTATTTGAGTATAAGTTATTTTGTTAGTGTTAGGTTTTTAGGGTTTAGTGTTCTTTTGAAGAAAATTTAGTATTAATATTTTAGGCATTAAATTTAAGTTTGATGTTCCAAGTTTTTTATTGATTTTTTTATAAATTTCATATTCAAACTAAGTGATTTTTTTAAAATTTTTTAATTTTTTATATTTGGTCTATTTTTGTTTGTATTTAAGTTTGATAATTAGTAATGTATTATTTGTTTTCTATAATATTCTATTTTTTTTTAGTATTGTTTTTTATTTAAAAGTTTAGTGTTTTTTTTTTATTTAATACAATTTGAGTGATTTTTTTTATAAGTTTGATGTTCAAACTAAGTGATATTTTAATACTTTTGTTTGTTTTTGTTTGTATTTGAGTTTGATAATTAGTAAAATAATTAGTAATGTATTGTTTGTTTTTTTTATAATATTCTATTTTTTAGTATTGTTTTTTATTTAAAAATTTTAGTATTTTTTTGTTATTTAATACCAAATTATTAATTCGAGTATTTTTTTTTAATAAGTTTGATGTTCAAACTAAATGAATTTTTTTAATTTTTTTAATATTTTTGTTTGTTTTTGTTTGTATTTAAGTTTTGTAATTAGTAAAATAATTAGTAATTTATTGTTTTTTATAATATTCTATTTTTTTAGTATTGTTTTTTAATTAAAAAGTTTAGTACTTTTTTGTTATTTAATACAAAATTATTAATTTGAGTAATTTCTTTAATAAGTTTGATGTTCAAACTAAATGTAATTTTTTTTAAATATTTTTAACAATTTTTTATATTTTTGTTTGTTTTTGTTTGTATTTAAGTTTGATAATTAGTAAAATAATTAGTAATGTATTTTCTATATTTTTTTTAGAAAATGGCGGACAAATATTTGGAATTTATGTTGTTTATAATAGTAATGTGATTGATGGTGTTGATGGAGTTGATTATGACCAACCACCATGTTGGGGTGTTAGTATAAATGTGAATAGTAGACTTGTTTTTTAACAATTCATTGAAATGGTAAGGATGTCACTCGGTGTAGATATGAACGCAAACTAGTTAGAAATAATATATAGACATCCTAATCTAATACCATCAGGATCAATAACGTTTATGTCATTCCCTATTCTTAATGAACAAGCAATGAATCTGATGTTTTCGATCACAATATCACCCCCCGAATTTAGTGCACGTGAGTAGGGTATGATTGGATATAAACTTGAATGCACAACATTTTAGTCAGTTTGAAGATCCGACTCAATGTATTGACCCTGATCCTAAATCAGTTGCACTAGTCTGTGATTATGAAGGTATGGTGGTTAAATACAGGGATTTTATGATAGAAACATATGATGAATTTGAGGAGTTGAACTTCGATGGTCGTGAACATGAGTTACCATTAGATATATTCAATTATTTGGATATGAATGTAGTAGATAACAGTCGCAAACACGACCCAATTGTAGCCCCTGTGATGTTGACAATACCCAATTATATAATGGGATGATTTGTCAAGACAAAGAAATGCTACAACGTGTGGTCAAGTACAGTGTAGATTTTGTAGCCAGTTAGGTCACAATCAAAGGAAGTGTCCTTTGTTACAACGATAGGCTCCAGACAGTTAGAGATTTTTATTGTTAATATTTTTGTCTTGTAATTAATATTTTTATTATGTAATCAATTTTTTATATAATTATTAAGTTGTACATTATTTTTATGTTTTACTCGAAAAATAAATAATTTGTTTCCTTTAGATCATGACTTTAAATCCAATATCGATTGATCTTGATGTTTTGTACGATCATGAGTTGTATGGGAATATCGTACCACATGCGAGATATACTATAAACGTTGAGAGGCAATTGTTCATCGCACTATCCCACTCCAGCATAAAATACTACCATTACTTTATACGTCTGGAATTTATGGAGTTTCTAGATTGAGATTCATTAGGCTAGATTGACATCTCATCACAGTATTAATCGAGAGATGGAGGCTTGAGACACATATATTTCATGTGCCAACTGGCGAGTGCACTACAACAGCGAGCCAATTATCAGAATAATGCATGATGACTAACTGAATATTTGTCAAATGTCACTCGATGTGACCCCACTTGCTGATAAAATAAAAGAGTCGAGGTCAAGTTTAACATGGTTAGGGACAGAATTTTATGAGTTTGCTGATGATGCAAACAAGGAAGTTGTCATGAGATATACACGAGCATATGTACTACAGATGATGGGTCAAAGTCTGTTTTCTGGCAAATTAAGTCACTTCATGCACTTGATTTTCCTGGCATTGTTAGCCAACTTTTACGATGCGAAACGATATTTTTGGGTGGAACATGTTTGGAATGGCTATATAGACAACTATGCAAAGCAACAAAATCTGACGTTCGTGAAATCACTAGACCTCTAATACTTTTGCAATTATGGACTTGGGAATAATTTTCAACAATGGCTCCATAGCTCCGATATGTCGATGATGATCAATTAGTTAGACGAGCTTACAGTTCTCGGTATGTTATTTAAATTTAACAAATATTTTTATATGACTAAATAGTTAATTTAAAATCTAAAATACTAATTTAATAATATAAGTGGAGAGATAAATTTTGTGTAACTAGGTCAACTACACATGTAGTTGGTCAGTATAGATACATGTTTAATCTGCTTCAAACTTGATCAGGTACATGAATACTTAACCCAACTGATTTTTTTATACATATTTTTAATGTACCCTCCTTTAATACGTTTAATATGATGATTTATATTTCAGATTATTTAGGAGCCTTACAAAGTTGTCATGGACATTTTGCCCAATTTCTGTACAAATGATCAAAACATATGGCAGACGATAAATCCTCCCATATGTTTTCACATTGGTGAATGGCATTTTCCTAACAAGGTGATAAAAAAATTTGGTCTCCAATAGGATGTGTCATCATAATAGAACCTCTACTACATGATTGTTGGGTTTTATGTCCTAAAACTCGTGGTTTATAAACAATAAACTCATTCTGTAAATCGATAAAGTTATTATTGAATATATGAATTACTTGTTTATTTTTAGAAATAAATCCAATAAACTAAAATATCCATGACTATTATATGATTATTTGAACTTTATATGGAGACATAAAAGTGGATCAGGTTCGAGTAAATAGTCAAAATGATCTATAGCATACGAATAAGGTTGGGTGCTTTATTCTGGTAACACTATTGGATGCGACCCACTCTGTAGTTGTTACAAGGAGTTGTGAAGTGTTACAAACGAAGTCATCCTGATTCGTTCATGTGGTAACATGAGGAGTGGGGGCATCATGTGCAATGAGTTTGCATAAGATCGAACCAAGAAATAAGTCACTCTTGCTTTATAACGTTGTTTATTGTTTAAGACTGACAATTTCATAGCGATGACCTAGGTAACTTAACATTAATCCTGAGCTAACTATGAACTCCTGTTTATTCGGGATTATCCTCATATTTTCATAGGTGATGATTGACTCAACAACGCCAACTCAATAAGCCTCCCATTTCAAGGGTAAGACCGGGTAGATAGTTAAGGACATAGGGTGCAAAACGGAATTCATTCCTATACACTTTTAGGGATAGTAGAGAGGTTGTTGCCTTAAGTGTTGATTCTAAGTCTTGAATAAGGAGTCTCACCCTTTCATTAGCCCGAGAAGAACTCGGTTTAATGATTGGATCACAAACCAATTGTTCACTAAAGGATTAGTGGGACTTAAGGAACAAGAGATAAACTTAGGGGGTAAAACTGCCTTTTGACCCAGCCGTTATTACGAACAATATGTGAAAGGTTAACTTACTAATTATGGTTATATCGAGTGGACACAATATATCTACAGTGAGGGGAGTGCAACTACTAAGCTTTAGTGGTGAGTCCCGGTAGTTAACGAATGAGAATTAATTCGGTGTAAAGAGTTTAGCTAATTAATCTCGGATTGTTGGAGTCCATGATCTGTAGATCCATTATGTCTTCATACTGTTATAGTGTAATAACATGCAACAGAAGTATCAAGGATCCATAAGCATTCAAATTCACTAATTTTGGCAAAAACTTAGCATGTTCATCTAAATAAGAGGGTTTTAGATCATACCATTGTAGAACTCTTCAAGATCTTGATCAAACAGCAGCAGTCTTCACCAAAGATCACCCGAACCACCTCAAGATCTTTCCCACTATTCTCTTGGAGCTTTAGACCGAGTTGTGGGACTCAAGAACAGCTTGAAGCAATGTAAAACCAAAGAAAAAGCTCACAGCACCCAGTTTTTTTGAAGAACTCTACTTTAGTTGAAATTTTCTCTCAGAATTTCTGTAGAATGCATGCCTCCAAATCATGCAATTCTTCTTTATTTATTAGATGAACATGCAAAGAAGAAAATGTGCAAGGCTTGCAGCTCATGCTTGGAGTTTAATGAAGAAGAGGAAGTGGACTTTGTGTGAGCATGAAGAAGATGATAATGGAAAGTCTCATATTTCCATTTTGTGCATGTAATTCGCTTTTTCAATTTTATCTTTAAAACCAAAATCTTGATTTTAAAATCATTTTGATATTAAAACTGAAAAATTCATTTTCTAAAATTAATTTCATAAATTAATTTTAAAAATATTAATTAATTTAATATAAAATATTAAATTAATTTTTGCACAAAACCATATTCATATATTTAAATCATATTTAAATATATATTCTCCTATTCTGTTTAATTTTAAATTTAATGTTTCAAATTAATCTCTCAAGCTACTCTAAAGCTTAACCATATACGAGCTAGTAGGGGGACCTCGCAGACCTACAGATCATGGGCTCCTATGATTCGAAATTAATCGGTTAAACTGATGGAACACGAGACATACGCAGCGGAATTAGGATCTAATTACACTCTAATTGCTCTTAAATTAAAGGAAATAAACATGCATCATGAAGGAAAAAACAGTGGATTAAAAAGTGTAGGATACTACCTTTGAAGCCCCCAAAAACCGCTTCTCCTCGTTGAATCTCGACCCGAACTCTTTCGGACCACCACTAGAGTTGACCTGCTATCCTCTGGATTCAGAACCGAGTTGTGGGACCCGGTGGATGAAGAGAACCAAGAGAGAGAAAAGAGATGGAAAATAAGATGGATTTGAGTTTGGGTTTTCATTTCACTCAAAGAACATAAGATTTTCCAGCCCAAATTTAGATCACCCTTTTTCTAAAATGGCAAAAGTCTTTTAACTAAATTGAAGAGCCCAATTTATAGAAAAAAGGCATGCAACAATTGCATGAAAAATCTTCACAAAAACCCAACACCTAGAATCCACTCACTTAGTGGGCTTAATGTCTCCACTATAAATACAAACATCTGCCCACTATATTTGTTAGTGAATTATCCAATAAAAGTTTGTTTTTTCCATAACTATAGTCAAGGGAAATAATCATTTGGTCAAAGTCAAACTTTGACCAAAAAGTCAACATTTTGACTTTTATGATTTTCTCCGTTAACTAATTTTGACCTCCTGAGCATGGAATCCGCATTCATTTTTTCAAAATTCAAATCTACATTTGATATATATAGGTCATCAAAGTTTGACTTTTCTAAAGTCAAAAGTCAACTCTTTGACTTTTTTACACACTTTGAACATTTCCATCATTTTTCGAGCTTCCGAATATGAACGTATTAATATTCTTGATATTTAAATCACATTTAAATATTAAAGTTGTACTCTCTAAGCTATAAAAAGACCCGACGACTATATCACAATATAGTTGTATGTTTCTCTCTCTCTACTAATTACGAAACATTCATAACTCTTCTATCATACTGTTCTACAGTTTAGTTCCATAGTGACTTGTAGTAGGGACCTAATGGGGTAATATGATCTGGAGTCGCAACGATCCAATATTAGCTAGCTAAACTCTTTAGACGAAGCTAATCAACATTCGTTAACTAACGGGTCATTCCACTAAAGTCTCGTAGTTGCACTCCCCTCACTATAGATATATTTGTGTCCATTTGATATAACCATGATGAGTAAGTTAATCCTTCACAGGTTGTTCGTAATCTCGGTTGGGTCATAAAAACCATTTTACCCCCAAGATTACATCTTGTTCCTTGAGTTCCATTGATCCTCTAATGAACAATTGGTTTAAGGTCCAACTTATAAACCGAATCCCTATCGAGCCAAGGAGTGGGTGGGGCCCCTTGTCCAAGACCTAGATTTAGTACTAAAGGGAACAACCTATCTACTGTCCCTATAACGGGTAGGAGTGAATTCCGTCTTGCACCCTATGTTCGAAGCTATCCGCCCGATCTTACCCCTGAAATGGGAGGCTTATTGGGCCAGCGATATTGAGCTGCCCTCACCTATGCAGATCTAAGGATAATTCTGAGTGAACAGGAGTTCATAGTTAGCTCAGGATTAAGATTAAGTTACCTAGATCATCAATTAACGAAATAGTCAATTTTATACATAAAACGGTATTTAGAACGTAAAATTGACTATTTCATGGTTCAGTCTTATGTAAACTCTTTACATAGGATACCCCCACTCACATATCTCTATATGAACGATTCAGGATTATATCGTTTGTACTATCTACAAAGTGGGCCGCATCCATAGTGTCCCCAGAATAAGGCGTCCAACCTTATTCATATACTATAGACCATTTTGGCTATATATTTGAACTTGATTCACATTTATGTCACTACATAAAGTTCAAATTACATTAAATAGCCTCGAAACCTTAGTTTATTGGATTCAAGATTACAATTTCAATAACAACTTTATCGAAAAACAAAACAGAATATATTTATTAATTACAAACTACGAGTTTTAGGACATAAAATCCAACAAACTCTCACTTGGACTAAACTCCTAGTGGGAGTATCACAATGTTGAATTTAAATGAGAAACATATGAGTACAATAAACATATGAATACAATAAACTAGGCCATATACCAAAAAATTGTCCCACTTGTCCTAGTTTACAAACTTTGTAGACCTAGACTCTGTAGGTGACCTTCAAACACTTTAGCCGTGAGGCCTTTGTAAAAGGATCAGCAATGTTTTGCTCAGAAGATATCTGGGTCACTACAACGTCTCCACGATGTACAATCTCCCATATCAGATGGTATTTGCGCTCAATATGCTTGCCGTGCTTATGGCTTCTTAGTTCTCTTGAGTTTGCAACTGCACCACTTATTATCACAATATAGGGTGATAGGCAGATGCATATTTGGAACTACTTCCAAATCTATCAAGAATTTCCTCAACTATACTGCTTCCTTTGCTGCTTCATAAGCAGCTACGTATTCAGCTTCCATTGTGGAGTCCGCAATACAGTTTTGCTTTACACTTCTCCACACTACTGCTCCTCCATTAAGAGTGAACACTAATCCAGATGTAGACTTTCTAGCATCTTTATCAGTTTGAAAATCAGAGTCAGTGTATCCAGTAAGGATCAAATTCTTAGTACCATACACGAGCATGTAGTTCCTTGTTCTTCTAAGATACTTGAGGATATTTATAACGGCAGTCCAAT
>NC_052352.1:28001211-28002191 GCF_009727055.1 Benincasa hispida | reverse complement strand
TTATAACAATTATAACCCTAGAGCATTCATCTATAACATGCTTCCTTCAATCAAACATGTTTGAATATAATACTTATATTAAAACTAAGCATGCATAGTATATATTTTATAACACTTATAAGATATAACAAGTGCATGTCACATGTTTTTCCTATGGTGAGGTTTTAAAACTATATGGCATACTATATGCACACATAATCAACCAACATTATACATCACATGCATAATAAGTAAACAACACTAAAATGGACCGATTTTTAACATTAAAAACAAACAAATAACTAATTTATTACAAAATTCAGCAACCAGCTTCCCTGAACCGGTTTCAAACACTTTGAACCCTCAGGAACCACTCAGAAATCACTCGAACCGGCCCGAAAACACCAAAAACCAAGCTGAACCGGTCAAACCGACTCAATCAGGTCAAATGGGCCGATCAGACCGTCTGGACCGGCTGGTCAACTCTCGCTGGGCGGTCAACAGAGGCGTGAGTCGTGGATCGGGTCTCAGAAGGCGGGTGAACGAGCGTGCGAGGCTGCACGAAGCGGAGCGGGCGAACGGATCGGGTCTGGGATTCATTCTCGGGTCTGGAAGCTAATTCGGGTCTGTAAGTTTTTTCCTCTTCAATTTTGATGTTGTTCTCTCTCCCGGAATCAAGAAATTACAACTTAATTTCAACTCTAATGACTCCAAAAAATTTACAGACCCTTTTTCACACATTAATGCTCATAAAAAAGTGAGCAATTACAAATTTTCTTAAGAAATTTAAAGAGAAAAAATGCCAAAATCAATAATAAATCCACTTTAGTCCCCATTTCATTCAACACTTGAATAGATAGGAAAAAACACCCACCAAAAGCAATTGAGAGTAATTCTAGCATGCTTTGATACCACATGATGGAACACGAGACATACGCAGCGGAATTAGGATCTAATTACACTCTAATTGCTCTTAAATTAAAGGAAATAAGCATGCATCA
>NC_052352.1:27988582-27998506 GCF_009727055.1 Benincasa hispida | reverse complement strand
AGTCAACTCTTTGACTTTTTACAACTTTGACCATTTCCATCATTTTCGAGCTTCCGAATATGAACGTATTCATATTCTTGATATTTAAATCACATTTAAATATTAAAGTTGTATCTCTAAGCTAAAAAAGACCCGACCACTATATCACATATACTTGTCGGTTTCTCTCTCTCTACCTAATTCGAACAATTCAAACTATTCTATCATACTGTTCTAAGTTTATTCCATATGAGCTAGTAGGGGAATCTAATGGACCTATAGATCATGGGCTCCAACGATCCAAGATTAGCTAGCTAAACTCTTTAGACGGAGCTAATCAACATTCGTTAACTAACGGGTCATTCCACTAAAGTCTCGTAGTTGCACTCCCCCTCACTACAGATATATTTGTGTCCATTTCATATAACCATGATGAGTAAGTTAATCCTTCACAGGTTGTTCGTAATCTCGGTTGGGTCATAAAAACAGTTTTACCCCCAAGATTACATCTTGTTCCTTGAGTTCCATTGATCCTCTAATGAACAATTGGTTTAAGGTCCAACTTATAAACCGAATCCCTCTCGGGCCAAGGAGAGGGTGGGGCCCCTTGTCCAAGACCTGAATTCAGTACTAAAGGGAACAACCTATCTACTGTCCTTATAACGGGTAGGAGTGAATTCCGTCTTGCACCCTATGTTCCCAGCTATCCGCCCGATCTTACCCCTGAAATGGTAGGCTTATTGGGCCAGCGATATTGAGCTGCCCTCACCTATGCAGATCTAAGGATAATTCTGAGTGAACAGGAGTTCATAGTTAGCTCAGGATTAAGATTAAGTTACCTAGATCATCAATTAACGAAATAGTTAGTTTTATACATAAAACGATATTTAGAACGTAAAAAGTGACTATTTCATGGTTCAGTCTTATGTAAACTCTTTACATAGGATACCCCTACTCACATATCTCTATATGAACGATTCAGGATCATATTGTTTGTACTATCTACAAAGTGGGCCACATCCATAGTGTCCCCAGAATAAGGCGCCCAACCTTATTCATATACTATAGACCATTTTGGCTATATATTTGAACTTGATCTACATTTATGTCACTATATAAAGTTCAAATTACATTAAATAGCCTCGAAACCTTAGTTTATTGGATTCAAGATTACAATTTCAATAACAACTTTATCGAAAAACAAAACAGAATATATTTATTAATTACAAACTACGAGTTTTAGGACATGAAATCCAACGTAAACTCATTAGTCCGATGTAATCCCCATTCATTAACTAATGGGATACTCCACTATAGCCTATAGTTGAACTCCCCTCACTATAGATATATCATGTCCATTTTCTAATCATAATCAGTAAGTCGATCATTCACAGGTTGTTCGTGATCACAACTAGATCAAAATAAATGTTTTACCCCTGTGAATACATCTTGTTCTTTAAGTTCCTACTGACCATCTAATGAACAATTATGATTCATAATCCCAATGGATCAAATTCTTTCTCTATCATGAGAAGGCGGGGCCCCGATTGTTCAAGACCTGGAATCAGTACTTAAGAGAACAACCTATCTGCTAACCCTAAATCGGGTAGGAGTGAATTCCATTTTGCAAAGCTATGTCCCCAACTATTCATCAAGTCTTATCCCCAAAATGGGGAACTTATTGAGTAATGCTATTGGACTACTCTCATCGTTTGCAGATCAAAGGATAATCTCGAACAAACAGGAGTTCATAGCTAGCTCAGGATTAAGATCGAGTTAACCTAGGTTATTTGATAAATGAAATAGTCAGTTTTAACAGTAAACGATCATTATAAAGAAAAGTGATTATTTTCGTGGTCCAGTCTATATGCAAACTCATTGCATAGGATGTCTCCACTCACATGTCTCAACATGAACGATTTGTGGATTATATAGTTTGTAGCACTTTACAACTTCTTGTAAGAACTACATACTGGACCACATCCAATAGTGTTATCAGAATGAGATACCCAATTTCATTCATATACTTATTAGACCATTTAGGCTATGTACTGTCAACCTGATCTTGTTTATGTCATTACATAAAGTTACAGTATTCAGACTATAGTCGTGGATATGTTTATTGGATTTTCATAGCAAGATGCAAAATCAACAAGTCATTATTATTGATAAATAGAATGTTTAACACGAACTACGAGTTCTAAGACATTCCCAACAATCTCCCACTTGGACTAAAACTCCAGTGAGAACAAATATATACAATATAATGTTGAGAAATATAATGGGAAAATACAATAAACTAGGGCATCTCTAATACCATAGATATTCTCCCACTTGCCCTAGATTACACTACTCAGAGGCCTAGTCCAACTAGATGGCCCTCAAATACTTTAGTCGAGAAGGCCTTTGTGAATGGATCAGTAAGGTTGTCTTCAGAGGCAATCTTTCTGACGATTACATCTCCTCTGTGTACTATCTCCTGGATGAGATGGTGTTTTCTTTCAATGTGTTTTCCACGTTTGTGACACTTGGGCTCCTTTGAGTTAGCAACAGTACCACTATTGTCATAATACAGTGTGATAGGTATGTGCATATCTGGAATGACTTCCAAATCAGCCAAGAATTTGCGTAGCCATACTACTTCTTTAGCAACTTTGCATGCAACCATGTATTCCGCTTCCATTGTGGAGTCAGTGGTACAACTTTCCTTAATGCTTCTCCAAACTATAGCTCCTTCTTTAAGAGTGATAATTGATCCTTATGTAGATTTTCTGGAATCTACGTCAGTCTGAAAATCAAAATCAGTGTATCTTGTAAGGATCAAATCCTTAGGTCCATACACAAGTATATAGTCCCTTGTTCTCCTTAGATACTTTAGGATATTTTTTACAGCAGTCCAATGACCGTGTCTTGGATTGGATTGGATTGGAACCTGTTGACGATTTCAACTGCAAAGCATATGTCAGGGAGTGTACACAACATAGCGTACATCAAACTCCCAACTGCAGATGCGTTTGGAATTCTGTTCATCTCCTCAACTTCTTGAGGTGTCTTAGGACACTGTTTCTTTGACAAATAAATTCCATGCCTAAAAGGTAATAAACCTTTTTTGGAATTTTTCATATTATATCTTGACAACATCTTGTCAATATAAGATGTTTGAGATAGTGCCAATGTTATATTCTTTTGGTTCTGAAAGATCTGTATTCCTAGAACATACTGAGCATCACCCAAATCTTTCATTTGGAACTGTGTTGCTAACTATCTCTTTATGTCAGCAAGAAAACTTGTCTCATTCCCAATGAATAAGATATCATCAACATAAAGAACTAAGAATGCTACAGTTTTGTTGACTATCTTCTTGTATACACAAGCTTCGTCAACATTCTGTTCAAAGTCGTAAGATTTGATTGCAGTGTCAAATCTTATATTCCAGGATCTGGACGCTTGTTTCAACCCATAAATTGATCGATTAAGCTTATAAACTTTCTGTTCCTGTCCTTTTTCAATGAACCCTTCTGGTTGAGACATAAAAATACTTTCATCAAGATAGCCATTCAGAAAAGCTGTCTTGACATCCATTTGCCATATCTCATAGTCATAATATATGGCAATGGAAAGAATTATTCTTATTGATTTGACCATGGCAACAAGAGAAAAAGTTTCTTCATAATCAACTCCTTCTCTTTGGGTAAATCCCTTTGCCACGAGTCTGGCTTTATAGGTCTGTACCTTGCCAGTTCGGTCTCATTTTCTCTTGTAGATCCATTTACAACCTATAGATGTAATCCCATGTGGTTGATCTACAAGTTCCCAAATAGAGTTGAAGTACATAGACTATATTTCATCGTCCATGGCTTTTATCCATTGTTCCCTGTCGACATCTTCCATTGCCTTTTTAAAGGTTAATGGATCATCTAAACCATCATCTAGTATGATGTTTTGAGTTTCTATTAAACCCATGTAGCGCTCAGGTTGTTGAATAACCTTCTCACTATGTCGAGGCATCTCCAACTCTTGGGATGGATGTGACGGGACAACAACCATTGTTGATGGACTAGCTTGATCAACAAATCTTGTTAATCTTTTTGTAGTATCTTTAATCAGTTCTTGAAATATTAGTTTACTACGAGGTAGATGATTTTTAATATGACCCTCTTCTAAGAACGTAGCATTTTTCTATACAAATATTTTATCTTCTTGGGGATCATAAAACAATCCTTCTTTTGTTTCTTTGGGGTATCCTACAAATAGGCATAATTTCGATCGTGTTTCCAATTTCTTAAGTACCAACACATGTGCTGGAAAACCCTAGATACAGAAATGACGTAAACTCATTTTGTGTTCTTTCCATAATTCATACGGTGTTTCTGAAACATTTTTGGATGGAACAACGTTCAGAATAAATACTGCAGTCCGTACTACATACCCCCAAAAGGATTGAGATAACTGAGCATAACTCATCATAGACCGAACCATGTCCAACAAGGTTCGATTTCTCCTTTCTGCAACACCATTTTGTTGTGATGTTCCAGGTGCTGTGAGTTGGGATTGGATTCCATGATCTACTAGATAGTTCTGAAATTGCAAATCCATATACTCACCACCTCGATTTGATCGAAGTGTTTTAATTCTTTTACTTAACAAATTTTCAGTCTCAGCCTTAAATTCTTTGAACTTTTCAAGAGTTTCAAACTTGTGACTGATTAAGTAAATGTAGCTATATCGAGAGTAATCATCAATAAAACTGACGAAGTACTGACATCCTTCTCAAGCTTTAACATTCATCGGACCACATAAGTCTGAATGTATAAGTTCGAAAAGTTCTTTTGCACGAAGACCTTTGTCAGGAAAATATCTTTAGTCATTTTTCCCTCAAGACATGATTCACACGAAGGTAGGGAATTGTCTTCTAACTGATTTAGATGACCGTTTTTTACCAATCTCTCAATCCTGTTGAGATTAATGTGAACAAGCCTGAGGTGCCAAAGATAGCGTTTGGAGAAATTTTCCACTTCTTATTATGAGTCTCAGCCGTTTTAAACATCTTTATATTTAAAATGGGTCTAGCTTCAGTTGGTTGTAATATGTATAAGTTATTTTCAAGTCTAGCAAAACAAATATGAACACTTCTTGAATAAACAAACACTTCATTACATTCAAAAGATACACCGTACATATTTTCTAATAGACAAGAAATGGAGATTAGATTTCTTTTCATCTTTGGTACATAGAACACATTCTTAAGCAAGATAAAAGAATCTCCAAAAAACAACTTTACATCTTTCACTACTTCAGCTGAAATGAATTCACCTGTTCCCACCTTGAAAGTCATCTCATATTCAGAAAGTCTTCTCCAAAAAATAACTTTACATCTCCCACTACTTCAGCTGAAATGACTTCACCTGTTCCCACCTTGAAAGTCTTCTCCAAGAACTCATCTCATATTCAGAAAGTCTTCTCCAAGAACTAGTTTCCTGTAAAAAAGTACAAATATGATTAACGGTGCTTGAATCCAATATCCAGGAAAGGTGAGAATTTTCCACTATACATGTTTCAACAATTAGTAAATCAGATTTTCCTTGTTTAGCCTTTTCTGCTTTCTTTTCAGCCAGATATTTTGGGCAGTTTCGTTTTTAATACCCAACTTCTCCGCAATGGAAAGATTTTCCTTTGGGAGTTTTGTTTTTGTTTTTCTTTGCGGTGGCTTTCTTTTTCCCTTTTTATTTCTTCTTCATTTGTACGGTTTTATCCTTAGAAGAAGAAGAACCATCTTTCTTATCATCAGTGGGTTTTGTACCTGACGTAGACCCCTTATAAAACTTTTCGGTTTCGAAATAACATTTATTTCTTTTTCTTTCAATTTTATCATTGATTGATAAGTCTACAACTCATTCAACAACATCGTCAAATTATAAGTGATTTTGTTCATGGCAGCGTTTTTCCTGAACGACAGATAACTCTCTAGGAGAGATTCCAGTATCATGCTCACTTGACTCGTCTCGTCTATCATCACCCCGTGAGCCTCCACAATATTGAAATGAACCATCATGTCGAGAACGTGTTCTCTTACGTTGGTTCCATCTTTCATGTGTGTAACATAGACATATTTGATGGCTTCATGTCTAACAGAAGATTACGGTTGCCCAAACATCTCTTGTAATGATGCCATAATCTCATGGGCAGTGAGCATGACCTCATGCTTCTTGTTGAGTACATCAGATATACTCGCCAAGATATAGGCCCAGACTTTCTCGTTTGCCCTCACCCACCTATCATAAACGTCTCGAACAATTCGAGTGGCTGTTGAACTGGGAACTAGAGGACACTCCTCCATGAACACAAACCTCAGATCGTCTACTACTAATATCGTATTGATGTTTGACTTCCAGTTCGAATAACCCTCTCCATTAAATTTATTAGAAGCAAGAAATTGTATGATTGAGTTCGACATTGTTGAAACATTTTAAACAAACTCTATTAAATATGCATCTAAATCCATTTTTAGCAAAACTATTAAAGTACCCAATAAATCTTTATTTATTTGCAATGATACTTAAGTGATTTAGAATGATTACTACTGAGGGGCAGTCAAGAATTCCTTCACAGAAGTGATACGTTATTTTATGCGATGAAATAATGGTGTAGAATGTGATGGTAGAATATACATTGTGCAAGCAAGTTTTCTCAACAAGACCCAAGTATAAATTCTATTGAGTTACCTGGTAAGCCCAAGGTCGAACAGGGACTAAGGAAACAATATGCGATGGTAATTTTTTATTACTTTGCGATAACAATTAATTCAATGCGTTGGTAGGTTTTTTATTTGAAATATAAAATCTATGCGGTGGATTTGAGAAAAAAGTTAATAATACGAAAGATGCGATGAGTATGTGAGGGAATGGGTTGAGAAAGGATTTAGCTAACACTTCCTAGGATTGCGTTCATGTTATGTGATCATGCTACATACATACAACAACAAATCATCTTTCAATGCAAATGCTATAGCTTCTAGTTTGAGAATGCATGCAATGTATGCGATGGCGTCTATAGGACCTATGTTTAAGCCTCTATTCTTGTCTATGCCATGACGAATGACACACACATACATAAGGTGACCGCATACTACCATAACCTATCTCTAGGGTGCATGCGATGCATGTTGGCAAATAGAGCCTATCTCTAAGTCTCTATCTCTTTCTTATGCAAATCTAATCTTGCTCTCTCGAGTCTAGATTCTAACCTAGCTCTCTTAAGTCTTAGGTTCTTTATTTAGACCCTCTCTCGAGTAGCTCTAAAGGGTGATGGGTGCAACATAAGACAAGATGATCACATGCAATGAAGATCCTAGGTTATGTTAGCTAAGTACTTCTCAACCCATTCGACAGTTTTAGCTACTCATGCGTATTTTAAAGAGAGTGAACAGATGTAGAAATTCAAGTTCCATTCTATATATGAAATCAAAATACAGAATGACAATGTGAAAGAAAGATAAAGAGCTTGGTAGCAATTTCTTGCTTCCCAAGGCTTTTACACTATTCTTCTCTACTCTGCTCAAAAGATATTCTTGCTCTCGCAAGAGTCGGCCTACTATCTGTTTTTCATGCTCCCTGGCACTCTATCAAGCTAACCAGGACGATCTTCTGGTATCTTTTCTCTTTTCTCGCTTCCGCCTTCTAAGTATAAGAAAACTAAGAACAAGGCTAACTATCGTCTATATGGTGAACTCCCTAAACTGAGCGAACTTCTTCAATGAAGGTGACCTTCAGTATTTATAGAGCTTCGGGGTGAAGAGCTTTTTCTCTCATATGATTGCACTGATGGAATGGCATTAATTCTCTGTCTGATGTGCCGAATATTTTTCACTGAAAAGTTGAGTGTACTTGCTACAGTGTCATTAACAGCTTGTCAACTTAATTCGGAGTCGACCGTCATCAGCTTTCTGTCCCATCGTGATTTATTAAGCTTTCACTTTGATGCACCGGCTTTATGCAGCCACCTTCTTGAGCATATTTTCACGAGCGCATATGATCGCATAGCCTTGCGGTCGCAATCTCTTACTGTGCTCGGACGTTAATTTCTTCAGATCGCATTGCCGCCTTGTGCCAACGCATTTTCTGCACAAAATACATAAGTTAGCTGTTTTAATGCGATGGACACATGCGATCGCAATGTTGTGAACTTAATGCTTTTGGACTCAATTTTGTATATTTTTACCATCGCAATCCTGCATTGTTTTATAACTTTGCACTGCAATAACGTTCATTTCTGCCCATTATCACACCCCAAAATTTAAAACAATGCTTGTCCTCAAGCATAAGCTAAAGTTTTCTCTAAAAAGTCGACCGCCTTCTTCTTTCCTAGATTTCTCAAGGTTGCCTTATTCAAATCCTATGTACCAAAATCTCCTTAATTCTTATCCAGGTCTCTTCTTAAAATATTTCTAAAATTTAGGGACTGCAAGTTCAACCTTCAAAAAGACTTTACTAATTTCTAGGGCATCACATGATTTATTTCATATATAAACAAACTTTTTCAACTGGGGTATTTTCAAATGATTTTNAGATATATATATATATATATGTATATATATATATGGCCTTGCACTGGTACAAGTGCCTAGCCTTCGTTTTGGCTTGCCTCCACGTGTGTCATGCGAACATCCAACTACGAGCAAGGCGCTTTTTCTCAGTCTAAACTCAATACCCATTTGGCAACGGAGTTGCGATCATTTATTTATGCGTTGATCACGATTCCTACCTTTTTTTTGGCTTAACCCCACGTGTGTCATGCGGACATCCAACTACGAGTAGGATCCGATCGCAACGTTATGAAATTTTTTTTTATATAGAGCCTAAAAATAGCAAGGTCGAAAATGAATATCGCACCCCCAAATTTAAACGCAACAATGTCCTCATTGCTGAAAGATTGAAAGAAGTCATGTGATGCTCTTAGGAAGTTTCGTAAAAAGTCAGGTTGAAAGAAAGCTGGCAGACCACTATCTTCTAGAAATATTTCATGAGATGACTGTCCTAAAATTAAGTTGACTCTAGTATATACTAAAAAATAGAGGCATGCATTTCATCATTGAAATCATAATTGGCAAAGAGAAACAATGCGGTGATTTACTAAAGTAATAAATGTTAAATGATTACGCCGATTAAAGAGGATGCGATGATAAAATTTTCAAAGTTAAAATGCGATGCGATAGTGCAAAATTTGGAATAGACAAAGTCAAGGAAAGATACAAGCCCCAAATTTACTCTATCGCCCACATTATTTGTGAACGCATCCTGCTTTATTGCGAACTGCTCTCTTTGATTGTGGTGACGAAATAAAGTAGTTGCATCTTTCGTGTCGCTCCTCCTCAATCGTTCACCATGATCGTTGCAAAGAAAACATCGAGAGGGTCAAATAAGAAAACAAAGGTAATTTTTTTTTCTTTTTTTCTGTAAAAAATGCAACAGATAGCGAAATGATAATACTGTAAGGAGATAGAGATAAGTTCATGAATTGGAGATTTCAATGGATACTTCACAAAACTTGCGTCCTGATGAATTTGAATCGCATGATTGTGCAGGGTCCACCCACTTCTTTTTTAGTCAGAGTTCCTCAGGTGCACGGAGGCAACCTTGTGATGCCAGTCTTCTCTGCGATATATTTTTACTCTTTGCCCGTTGACTTTGAATACGTTGGTCCCGTCTTCAACCGCGCCATGTGGGAATACCTCTCTGACTATGAAGGGTTCGGACCAATGTGACTTTAATTTCCTAGGGAAGAGTCGTAGCCACGAATTAAATAGTAAGACCTTTTGGCCGACTTGGAGATTCTTCTCGCATACTTGTTTATCATGCCAGCGCTTTGCGCGCTCTTTGTAGATCTTTGCATTCTCGTATGCGTGAGTTCTCCATTCCTTCAGCTTGACCAATTGAAGTTTCCTTGCTT
>NC_052352.1:27908476-27988577 GCF_009727055.1 Benincasa hispida | reverse complement strand
TGGTCCCGTCTTCAACCGCGCCATGTGGGAATACCTCTCTGACTATGAAGGGTTCGGACCAATGTGACTTTAATTTCCTAGGGAAGAGTCGTAGCTGTGCCTTGCGCGCTCTTTGTAGATCTTTGCATTCTCGTATGCGTGAGTTCTCCATTCCTTCAGCTTGACCAATTGAAGTTTCCTTGCTTCCCCTACAGCCTTTAAGTCAAAGTTTAGCTTTTTCACCGCCCATAGGCTTTATGCTCCAGCTCGAGTGGTAAATTACATGCCTTTCTAAACACAACGCATATAGAGACGTGCCTATAGGTGTCTTATAGGCGGTCCTGTATGCCCACAAAGCATCGTCCAGCTTTGTTGCCCAATCTTTTCATGAAGGCATCACCATCTTCTCTAATATCAGCTTGATTTCCTGGTTGGGCACTTCAGCTTGACCATTTGTCTATGGATGGTATGCAGTGGCCACTTTATGGAGGATATTATATTTGAGCAGCAAATTTTTTACGATGTGATTAACAAAGTGGGAGCCTTCATCACTTATTATGGCATGTGGAGTGCCAAAACGAGTGAAGATATTTTTCTTCAGGAACTTGGAGACTACTGCCGCATCGCTTGCGGTGCACGCTACCGCTTCTACCCATTTGGAAACATAGTTGACGACTAATAGAATGTATTTGTGACCATTCGATGGTGGAAATGGTCCCATGAAGTCTATGCCCCAAACGTCTAACAATTCCAGTTCTAAAATGATGTTCATGGGCATCACATGCTTCCATGAAATATTTCATGTGCGTTGGCACCAGTCACATTTCATCGTGTAGTCTCTTGCGTCCGTAAATAATGTTGGCCAATAATACCCACTTTGTAATACTTTCACTGTTGTGCGCTGGCCTCCAAAGTGTCCTCCGTATGGCGAGTCATGACATTGTGATAATATGCGTTGGTGAGCAGCATCTGGTACACACATGCACAAAATCTGGTCCGACCTCCTCTTATAAAGATTTGGCTCATCCCAATAATATGATCTGCATTCATGTCTGAGTCGCCTCTATTGGTGGTCTGTATAATCTTCAGGAAATTGTTCGAAAACCAGAAAATTTACCACGTCTGCGTACCATGGTAATTCTTCAATCTTAAATAGCTGCTCATCTGGGAATGTTGCGCTCACCTCTAACTTATTGCGGTCAACTTTTGGATTTTCTAATCTAGATAAATGGTCCACAACCTAGTTCTCTGTCCCCTTGCGATCAATGATTTCCATATTGAATTCCTAGAGGAGGAGAACCCATCTAATCAATCTCGGCTTCGTATCTTTCTCTGTCATCAAATACTTTATCGCCAAGTGGTCAGTGTGAATGAGTACTTTAGTTCCCAGCAAATAAGCTTTGAATTTTTCCAACACAAATATCACCGCAAGCAATTCTTTTTCTGTGGTCGTGTAGTTTGTTTGAGCAGGGTTCAAGGTTTTACTCGCATATGCGATGGGGTGTAGCATTGTTTTCTTCTTCTGCGCCAGCACTGCCCCCATTGCATAACCGCTTGCATCACAGATTAATTCAAAGGGCTGTGTCCAGTCCAATGCGATCAACACTGGTGCGGTTGTTAATGCGTTCTTCAGTATTATGAATGCGTTGTGGCCTTGATCATCAAAGTCAAACTTTCTTTCTGCTTCCAGCAATGCACTCAGTAGTCGTGCAATCTTTGAAAAGTCTTTGACAAAACGTCTATAAAAGCCAGCATGTCCGAGGAAGCTCCTGACAGCCTTCACATTCGCTGGAGGTGGAAGCTTTTCAATCCCCTCAATCTTTGCCTTGTCCACCTCCAACCCATCCTTGGAGACCTTGTGCCCAAGCACAATGCCTTCCTTCACCATGAAGTGGCATTTCTCCCAATTAAGCACGACGTTCATCTCTTCATATCTTTTCAATATCTTCTCCAGGTTGTTGAGACAGGCTTCGTATGTTTACCCATACACAGAGAAGTTGTCCATGAAAATTTCTACAGAGTCTTCGAGATATTCAGAAAAGATGGCCATCATACACCTTTGGAAAGTGCTCGACGCATTGCAAAGGCCGAACGGCATGCGTCGAAACGCAAATGTTCCATACGGGCAGGTGAATGTGGTTTTCTCTTGATCTTCAAGAGCAATCATGATCTGGTTATAGCCGGCATACCCATCCAAGAAGCAATAGAAATCATTTCCAGCTAGACGGTCTAGCATTCGGTCGATAAAAGGCAAAGGGAAATGATCCTTCTTTGTTGCTGCATTCAGTTTGCGGTAGTCCATGAAAATCTGCCATCTGGTGACGGTCCTCATTGGTACCAATTTGTTATTTTCATTGGGGACCACCGTCATCTCTTCTTTCTTCGACACGCATTGTACAGGGCTGACCCACGTGCTGTCGGCTATTGGATAGATAATTTCCACGTCTAACCACTTGATTATCTCATTCTTTACGACCTTCTTCATCGCAGGGTTGAGTCTATTCTTGTCAAATCCTTTGTTTGAAATATAAAAGCTATGCGGCGGATTTGAGAAAACAGTTAATAATACAAAAGATGCAATGAGTATGCGAGGGAACGGGTTGAGAAGGGATTTAGCTAACACTTCCTAGGATTGCGTTCATGTTATGCGATCATGCTACATACATACAACAGCAAATCATCTCTCAATGTAA
This sequence comes from Benincasa hispida, assembly GCF_009727055.1. NCBI lineage: Eukaryota > Viridiplantae > Streptophyta > Magnoliopsida > Cucurbitales > Cucurbitaceae > Benincasa > Benincasa hispida. The sequence goes on along the minus strand of NC_052352.1, from coordinate 27,985,905 downwards.
ATGCTTTAGCTTCTAGGTTTAGAATGCATGCGATGTATGTGATGGTGTCTATAGGACCTACATTTAAGCCTCTATTCTTGTCTATGCGATGACGCCTCTATTCTTGTCTATGCGATGACGAATGACAAACACATACATAAGGCGACCGCATACTACCATAACCTATCTCTAGGGTGCATACGATGCATGTTGGCAAACAAAGTTTATCTCTAAGTCTCTATTTCTTGCTTATGCAGATCTAATCTTGCTCTCTCGAGTCTAGATTCTAACCTAGCTCTCTCAAGTCTTAGGTTCTTTCTTTAGACTCTCTCCCGAGTAGCTCTAAAAGGTGATGGACGTAACATAAGACAAGATGATTGCATGCAATGAAAATCCTAGGTCATGTTAGCTAAGTACTTCTCAACCCATTCGACAGTTTTAACTACTCATGCGTATTTTAAAGAGAGTGAACAGATGTAGAAATGCAAGTTCCATTCTATATATGAAATCAAAATACAAAATGAAAATGTGAAAGAAAGATAAATAGCTTATAGCAATTTCTTGCTTCCCAAGGCTTTTACACTGTTCTTCTCTACTCTGCTCAAAAGATATTCTTGCTCTCACAAGAGTCGACCTGCTAAAAAATATACACTGTTCTTCTCCACGCTCCCTAGCACTCTATCGAGCTGACCAGGACGATCTTCCGACATCTTTTCCCTTTACTCGCTACCTCTTTCTAAGTATAAGAAAACTAAGAACAAGGCTAACTATCGTCTATATGGTGAACTCCCTAAACTGAGCGAACTCCTTCAATGAAGGTGGCCTTTGGTATTTATAGAGCTTCGGGGTGAAGAGCTTTTTCTCTCATATGATTGCACTGATGGAATGGCATTAATTCTCTGTCTGATGCGTCGAATATTTGTCACCGAAAAGTTGAGTGTACTTGCTACAGTGTTGTTAACGGCTTGTCAACTTAATTCGGAGTCGACTGCATCAGCTTTTTGTCCCATCGTGATTTATTAAGCTTTTATCTTGATGCGTTGGCTTTATGCGGCCACCTTCTTGAGCAGATTTTCGTGAGCGCATATGATCGCATAGCCTTGTGGTCGTAATCTCTTACTGCACTTGAACGTTAATTTCTTCGATCGCATTCCCGCCTTGCGCCAACGCATTTTCTGCACAAAATACATAAGTTAGTTGTTTTAATGCGATGGACGCATGCGATTGCAATGTTGTGAACTTAATGCTTTTGGACACAATATTGTATATTTTTACCATCGCAATCCTGCATTGTTTTATAACTTTGCTCTGCAATAACGTGCATTTCTACCCATTATCAAGAAGCAAGTCAATTCTTGACCGAAATAACTCATATTCCAATAATTATTTATGTTATCACTTTCGATCAAGATCTTTACTAACAATTAGTAATTCTTGTAAGTGTGACCTGCCATTTTCAGATCTTATAAGACGGTATGAATATGCCTCCGAAATAGAAAAAAATATCCAAGATGGAACTATAAAACCCTATTCATCTTACTGAAGCCTGGGTTGTTCCAAATCCAATGTTACAACCCACTGAGGGGATCATCGTGGTTAACAACTGGCTAGTGCCACCTAAAAACGACAGCAGGCACAACATAGGAATCTCACGGTTCAAATTAATGGAGGAGACCATAGGACAATGTTGACACATTTCTTTCACCCACTTATTATGAACTACCTGCCTCATTCACCTTGTTATTGACTCATGTAAACACTTTTTGAATAGAGCAATCGAGGTAAAATCGACACGAAGCCGAGCATGGATCTCACGGTATGAACTCTTGAGGACGTGAGAGGTAATAACTATATATCAAATATATTGTTAATCTCCCACTGAAGTGTTCTAAAATTTTGGGTATTTTACTTAGGTATGACAACTAATTTTATACAACCTAAGTCTAAGTGGTTTATCCAAGTATAACGCTTATAATTGGATTTAACCTACAATGTCTAGGTGATAAACCATTTTATTATCTCACATCGCTCACACAAACTCATAAAATCAGTTAACAACTCTCAATATTTCGATCATAATCCCCAGGTAGGAGGTGTTTCGTAAACCGTCAACTTAAGTACCCCCCAGCCTTAGACAGGTTTATGAACCGATATGAGTTTGTAACTGTATTTTATAAGGTAACAATGTATTTTAACGTTTAAAATTAGCTATTAACCTAAGTGAGCATGCAACTGTTCTTTGTTATGGATTTTAAATGTCTAACCAATTTTATAACAACTTACAAAATTTTAGACATGCTTAATATCCACAACATTCAACAAAGGCATCTAATATAATCATTATATTAAACATAACCCTAACATGCACACTATATATTATAACAATTATAACATACTTTCAATGCATGTAACATGCTTCTTACGGTGGGGTTTTGAATCTACATGGCATACTGTATGCATATACATGATTTATTTAATTATTCCATACATCACATGCATAAACAATTAAATACTAACTAATATGGTCTTTGTTTTGGCATAAACAAGCATATAGATGCCTAACTATTACAAACAGGTTCAAAACCGTCTTTGAACCTAACTACTCCAAATCGAACCCAAGCATCTTGAACTGGACTGGATGAGTCTGAACTAGACCAACCAGAAACCCTTTGAGGCTGAACCAGATTGGACCTCAAGAAAATCGGCCGAACCGGCTGCTCTCGGTCCAACCTCAAAGTCTCGCTAAGGTCAATCGCGTAGCACTGAAGGCAATCGTCTAACACCATCGCCTTGTGTTGAGAAGAGGTACAGATCGCTTAATGTCTTTTGTCTATCGCATAGTGCAATTGCTTAGCTCTCGGGTTGCACAGTGCAAAGAGTGAAACTGTCGATCTTTAGTGGAATGATCAACAGTTAACGAATGGTGGATCTCGTGACTAAAGAGTTTAGTCAGTTATTCACGTACCATTGGAGCTTCAAGCTACAGGTCCATAAGGTCCCCTTGGTAGCTCAATGGGTTCAAATTGAGAATCAGTTTTTAGGTTAGTTTGAAATGTTCAAATTAACATGAGAAAATTTGATTATATATGATATAATTAAATTGGTTCAATTATATGTGATATAATTGATTTGTTGTATTAGATACATTAATTGGAGGAATTGATATAAATATGATTTATATTAAATAAAGGAGAAAAGAACTATGATTTAAATATTACATATGATATGATATAAAAACTATAAGTTATAAATATAATATGATAAGTTAGTTATTATATTTATTTATAATAAAAACAATTATGAGATAATTGTTTAGTTGGTTATTTTCTCCATTAACCGTACAAGTGGGAGGCTATTTTTAGTTTTGAATAACTAAAGGATAAAATGAAAAGATTTTTCATTTTTATGTACGATCGCTTCATTATTGGCTTAGGTAATCATTTACTCACGAGAGACTACATGATAGCCCTCAATGAGAGACTAAACGATCATGTAAGCGATTAAGCGAGATTTGCTAAACGATCGTGTAAGCAAGATACTAAGCGATCAAGCGAAATTTTGCTAAATGATCGTGTAAGCGAGATTCTAAGCGATCAAACGAGATTTGCTAAACGACCGTGTAAACGATCTAGCGAGAGACTAAACGACTGGTTCTAAATGATTGCTCACGAGAGCGAGATTTGCTAGACGATTGGCTAGGCGATTCTCATGAGAGCGAACTAAACGATCAAGTACTCTCGGTTGCGATAGACAGAACCTTTCTCCCCACTTACTTAATCGTGTAGTTCGATCGTTTTCTTCCTCTTTCCCTCTACCAAATTCACACAGAGCCCACACCTCCTGGATTCTCACTTCGAGAATACCAAGGTTGCCAAGTGGTAGTGTCAAGGGTTCTTGTTCGAGGAGCAGACTGTACATGATTTGTACCGACAACAAGAGATTGCTTGCTAGACGATTGCATCGAGAGCGAGAGATTGTTGTCCAATTGTTCACGAAAGTGAGAGATTTCCAGAAGGAAATGTCTTCAAAGGTTTGCTCTCAATTCCTTTTGTTATTAATAAGAAAGCATGTTGTAATTTATTCTATAATGCATAACTATTCTTGTATGTTTGTGAATGCATTTATTCTTGCACAATGGGCTTGGAAAGATCTTGTTTCCGCTCATGGAGATCTCTATTTAGATTTCCTTTAGGTGATGGATTTTGGTGAAAAATAATTTAAATATTTGATATTAAATAATAAAATTAATAAAATTTTTTACTTAATTATTAATTATTAATTTTATTAGAAAAATTAATTATTGAATTAATTTTTTAAAATTAATAAAATTTAATTTTTAATTAAAGAATGAAAATTGAAAATTGATTTTGATTTTTAAATTGAAATTCAAAATTCAAAATTCAAAATAGAAAAAATTGGAAATTTAGAAAAACCTACAAAGTGGGATTTTTCCACTCAACTTCAAAGCACTTTAATTACCATAATCCACTAATTCCACCAAGTAGGTGGTGTCTTCATGGGATGAAGACTTCCAAGCATGGGGTTGATGGTTTAAAATACACATGGAATTCGGCCGAAAAGAACATGCAATTTACTGAATTGCTGAGTTTTTAAAAGTTGAAGAAGTTGTTCTTCAACAAGTTGAAAAACCAGAAAACCTCTCCTCCAATTTCCCTAAGTTCAAGCTTGTTTTGAGTCCCACAACTCAATCTAAGACTCCAAGAGAATAGTAGGGAAGCTCTAATAGTGGTCCACGGTCTGAATTGGAGAAGATTGCAGCTATATTTCATTGTAGAAGAGGATCTTCAAAGGTATGTAATGAGACCCTCTTGATACCCCATGAACATGCTTAATTTGATGTCAAAATTGAGGAATTAGAATGCTTAATGATCCTGTTTTTTTTTTTTTTCAGTTGCACATTTCTGTAAACCAACAATTGGTATCAGAGCATCATTTAAGCATTCAATTCGAGTTAATTTTGGCTTGGTGGGTGTTTTTCATAAGTTGTATGAAAATGGTGGACTGATATGGTTTTTTTGAGTTTTGACATTGAATTCTCTTCAATTATGTTGTAATTTTTGTAACTGGCTCTTGATTGATGAGCCTTAATGTGTGATTAAGTGTGTAATTCAATTGGAGTCATTAGAGTTGAAATTATATTGTAATTGAAGAAAGAAGCGAAGAAGGTCGAGCAACAAAAACTGTTTTTTCAGCCAATGCCCTGATACTCGGTGCTGATGGCATACTTGATGCTCATGCTCAATGGCATACTTGATGCTCGATGGTATACTCGATGCTCGATGGTGTACTTGATGCTCGATGGCATACTTGATGCTCATGCTCGATGACGTACTTGATGCTCATGCTCGATGACGTACTTGATGCTCGTGCTCGATGGAATACTTGATGCTCGATGGCATACTTGATGTTCATGCTCGATGACATACTCGATGCTCAATAACATACTCGATGCTTGATGGCATACTCGATGCTCGACGACATACTTGATGCTCATGCTCGATAGCTTAGTCGATTACTCGATGCTCGATGGTACTCAATGGCATTTACTCGATGGTACTCAATTACTTGAATACTCGATTTCGCGATGCTTGATGGTATTCGATGGCTTTTACTCAATGGTATTTTTGGTATTTACTCGATGGAACTCGATGACATTAAGCCTAGTTCAACCTAATTTTGAGCATTGGAGGTCCGATTCAAGAGGTTCGGGTACAGTTCAAGGCGGTTCATGCGGTCCATAAGTGTTTTGGAGCTAGTTTTGGTTATTAATGTAATAATCTAGGCTTTTGTTTACTTGAGAATGCCAAAACTAAGCCATATTAGTTCGTGTTTAATTATTTTTTTCATGTGATGTATAATTAAATCAATCTTGTATATGCATATAGTATGCCATGTAGATTAAAAATCCCACCATAGGAAGCATGTTACATGCATTGAAAGTATGTTATAAGGTGTTATAATATATAGTATGCATGTTTAGGGTTTTAGATGTTTTAATATAAACGTTATATTAAATTATGAGATATCTAATATATGTTATGGATATACAGTATGTCTAAAGTTTTATAAGTTGTTATAAAATTGGATTAGACATTAAAATCTATAACAAAGATAAGTTGCATGCTTACGTAGGCTAATTACTTGTTTTAATAGTTAAAATAGGTCGTTATCTTATAAAACTTTGGTTACAAACTCAACCGGTATATAATCCTATCTAAGGCTAGAGGTATTTAAGTTGATAGTCTACCAAACACCGAGCTGAATAATTGAGCATTGTTAACTGGTTTTATGAGCATACATGAGTAGTGTGAGGTGTTAAAATTGGTTTTTCACCTAGACATCGTAGATTAAATACCTAGACTTAGGTTGTTTAATTAGCCAGAACATTCCTAAGTAAAGATTTACCCAAAAACAAGTAGAACACTTCAATGAGAGTTTAATAACATATATGATATATTGTTAGAACGCTTCAGTGGGAATTTAATAACGTATATGATATGTTGTTAGAACAATTCAGTGAGAGATTAATAACATATACGATATGTTGTTTTTAGCTCTCGCATCCTTAAGAGTTCACATCAAGATTCATACGACGCTTCGTGTCACCCTGGGAGTGACCTTCATTCGAAAAGTGTTAGCATGAATCGAGATTAAGATGAATAGGGGAATTTTTCACAGTAAAATCAAATACACGATGTTTTGATTTTCAATTCTCACATCTCTAAAGAGTTCACACCGTAAGGTTCATACGACACTTCGTGTCACCTTGGGAGTGACCTCCATTCGAAAAGTGTTTGCATGAGTCAATATCAAGGTGAATAAGGGGAAGTTGTTCATTGTAAAATCAAATATGTGATATATTGATTTCAATTCTCACGTCCCAAGAAAGTTCACACTGTGAGATTCATACGACGCTTTGTGTCATCCTGGGAGTGATCTCCATTCGAAAAGTATTTATATGGGTCAAGATCAAGGTGAATGGGGGAAGTAGTTCATAGTAAGTGGGTGAAAGATATGTGTCAACGTGTCCTACAGTCTCTTCCATTAGTTTGGACCATGGATTCCTATGTTGCGCATGCTGGTTAGCTTTAAGTGGCCTTTGTTAGTCGTTTAACGATGGCTATCCTCTTCGAGGGTTATAACATGGAATTCAGAACAACTCAAACTACAGAAATGGATAGGATTTCTTAGGTCATTTCCCAACTTTGACTCTCCAATTCGGTAGCATCATTAGGGCCGTTAATCTCTGAGATCTAAAAATGGAGGGTTACACTTACAGAATTACTAAGTGTTAGTAAGTTCTTGACCGAAAACGGTTGCTAAATGACTATCAGAATATGAGTTATTCTGGAGATAGTATTTAGTCAAGAATGTCTTACTTTAGTGAAGGAGTATTTGCTACCCCTAGGTAGCACTTATTCTTGTTGGGGTTGATGCCCTAAAGTCTCGTGTCCTGTAGTTTGTAAATAGTTTGTACGAACGCTTGTGATGTATAATATATGATATTTACTTCACTTCTTGACTTTCCACATTTAGATGTTTTATTTACTTTACCACAAACCAATAAACTTAAAATCTCTGGTTGTATTTATGTAACTTAAGCATGTATGTGGTGAAATACAAGTGGATCATGTCTTAAGTGATAACCAAAATAGTCTGTAATATATGGATATAGGAGGGAAACCTTATCCTGGTAATGCTACGGATGCAGCCCGCTTTGTGGCATAGTTACAAGGTTGTGACTTATCACAGATGGTCCGATCCTGATCATTCGTGTAGGGGACATGCGAGCGAGGGCGTCCTATACAAAGAGTTTGTATAAGACTAGACCATAAAGTGTTAATATCTCATCATATAACTCTATTAATGACAGAGACTTCACTTCACTAGGATGACCATAGGTAACATGACCTCAATCCTGAGTGAGTTGGGAACTCCTGCCATTGAGGGGTGGTTCTTTGATTTGCTTGGGTGCGAGTGGCTAGAGTGCTGACTCAAACCTACCATTTTGGGGATTTTATTTGATTTGGGAGTTGGGAACTCAGCTATACAAGATGGAATTCACTCATTCCCCTAAGTAGAGGTAAGTAAATAGATTGCTCCCTTAAGGGTTGATCCCGGGGCTTGAACGATGTGGCGCCACCCACCTTCTCATGGCTCTAGAGGTGTTCACATATAGTAGGATTATGTTGTATTGTTCATTAGAGGGATCAGTGGTACTTAAGGAGTAAGAAGTAACTACAGAGGCGAAACGGTAAATTGGCCCAACTATACTTACAAGCATCTGTGAAGGGTCATGATTTGTTATATCTGATGCACATAAAAATATATCTGTGGTAAGAAGAGTTTAGTTGTCGGTCTTTAGTGGAATGTCTGGCAGTTAACGGATGGTGGATATCGTGGCAAAAGAGTTTAGTCAGTTATTCACGTACCGTTGGAGCTTCAAGTCATAGGTCCATAAGGTCCCCTTAGTAGCTTGGATACAAGTTGAGAATCATTTTTTGAGCCAGTTTGAAATATTCAAATTGACAAGAGGGAGTTCGATTATATATGATATAATTGAACTAGTTAATTATATATGATATAATTGACATTATGTATGAGATACATTAATTTGGAGGAAATTGGATATAAATATGATTTATATCAAGTGGAGGAAAAATATTATGGTTAATATATGATATCAAAATCATAGGTTATGAATATAATGTAATTATATTTATTATTTATTAATTGAATAGTTATGGGATAATTGGTCGGCGTCTCTTTTGTTTTCGTAATTGATGAGTAAGATGAAGAATCATTTTGAGACGTTTAAATAGCTCACGGTGTGTTAAGCATTGGATGGCATAGTTTTTTAGAGAGTCATCACTTAGTAACCTATACGATAGTGTTGAACAATCGCTTACACTCCCACGCGCTACTTACTAAATGATCACTTATCTTTTACTAAACGATCGTTTAGCGCCCGAGCTTTACTAAACAATCGTATAGACGATCGCTTAGTTTTTCCTACACGATCGTATACTTCACCTAGACAATTGCTTAGCTTTTCCTGCACAATTGTTTACTTCACCTAAACGATCAAGCATTTTGTCTATACGATAGACGAGTCTTTCTCCCACTTGCTTGATCATTGTATACGATATCTTTTCCTCCCCCCCTCTACCAAATCCGAACAAAGCCCACCCTTTGGATTCTTACTCCAAGAATACTGAGGGCTCCGAGTGGTAGTGTCGTCCCCTATTTCTTTGTGTTCGTACGAAGCTGCTCATGGTAAACATTTGGAGAAATGTTGAATGATTACTTGTTGTTCTAGCGAGTGCGAGATTTCAAGTGAAGAAAAGACTTCAACTGGTTTGTTCTCTTGGTCTCTTATTTATTTATCCTTTAAGCCTGCCAGGAATTTTGGCATTATAAATGCATATCTATATTTTTGAATGTATGTGTGGAAATTCTGTCACAATGAATTCCGCTTCAGCTCATAGGTACTCTTGTATAAGAGTTCCTTCAATTCTGACTCATTATAGTATCGTTACAAATAAAATAATGAAATTTGGGTACATTATTACTTTGCTAAAACATGATTGGGTTTAAAAGCAATTCACTAATAAAGAATTTGTTTATATTTTTCAAAATGACTAGTTCATTGATACAATTGTTGGCTTCAGATAAATTAACTAGGGACAATTATGTTACATGGAAATCAAATTTGAACACAATACTGGTGATAGACGATTTGAGGTTCGTTTTGACAAAGAAGTGTCCTCCCCCAACCAAACTGTTTGGAAAGCATACGGCAGATGGACGAAAGCAAATGAAAAAGCCCATGCCTATATTCTTGCTAGCATATATGATGTTCTGACTAAAAAACACGAAAGCATGTATACTTCCAAAGAGATTATGGAATCTCTATGTGGGATGGTTGGACAACCGTCCTTCTCCCTGAGGCATGATGCTATCAAATATGTTTACAACTGCCAAGTGAAAGAAAGGGCCTCTATTAGATAATATGTCCTGGACATGATGGTCCATTTCAATGTGGCAGAGGTAAAAGAGTTGTCGTAGATGAGAGAAACCAAGATGGTTTTGTTCTAGAGTCTATTCCATAGAGCTTCTTGCAATTTTGCACTAACGCGTTAATAAACAAGATAGAATACAGCCTAACTACACTTCTCAATGAGCTACAGGCTTCTCAGTCTATTTTGAGAACAAAAGGACAAGAAGCGGAGGTAAATGTTGCCGCTGCTGAGAAAAGAGGATCATCCTCTGAAAAGCCTTATGTTGCTTCTTCTTCTAAAAATAAGAGTATTCCAATTAAAAAGAACAAGGGGAAAAGGAAAAAGAAAACTTCTACTGGCCGCAAAGGCAAGACCAAAGCTACAAACAAAGGAAAATATTTCTACTGCAGCAAGGACAAGCACGGGAAAAGAAACTGCTCACAGTACCTTGCAGAGAAAAGAGCGGAAAAAGTAGAACAAGAAAATTAGTTCCTGAGGGTTGCTTGCAAATGAGATAATGCTCCAGGTTGTGAAAATGGGAGAGTATCTCAGTAAAACCAGTGGGAGATCTTGAAGTTGATGACAAGAGATGAATCCTTGTTCTTTTATTATTGTAATAAAAGTTGTTTTTATCTTTTGTAAAGGACAAGTTGTATAAAATTCTTTTGTTATAAATGAAATGTTCATTAGCAAAAATATATTTTATATTTCTTCTACTATAAAGAAACTTTTGTGAAAACCAACCAAAGTTCAAGGTCATTTCAAATATTTAGATATTTAACGGCTGAAAAACAATAAGGCAAATGGTTATGTTTACCTAAGTGATAAGTTTAGAACACTTGAAAGATTTAAGATGTATAAAATTTGTTAGGTAAAGAATACAGAGAGTCTGAGATTTCTAAGGCTATTTTGATAGAACATGAAATCAAGTGGTAACCCTATATACCTAGTTGTCTTAATTGTTTTGAACAACATTCCAAATTTAAGGTGCTTCTGAAATTCCATATGAGATATGGAGAACTCATAAAAGTTGTTTATGATATGTAAAAGATGTTTACATAGTTTAGAAATCTGGGATAGATAAAAAAACATGTGTTAGTGTCGAATCCTTAAGTATTGGAATATCGTTCAGATGGCATGTCTATCTATAGGCAAACCAAAAGTAGTATGCTTTTCAAGTAAAAAAAAATGTTTGTGTTGACAAATGCTAAATTTTTTCTAGAAAAGTATATGATCACCATGTATTATTTAGTTTCCATAAAAATAAAAAAAAAAAAAAAAAACCAAGTGTATATCAATAAAGAGTTATTGATTAAAGTTGACATTGTAATAAAAGTTGTTTGGACAGGTCAGATGCATCTTACTCAAAGAGTTGAGGGTACCTCTATGTAGTGGGAGGAATGTATAACAACCTAGCCATAATTTGGGTTTAGTGGAAACTCAAGTCATCAGGTTTTGGTAACAATATCAAGAAACAAGAAGTTGAGGAAATAAGATGCATTCCCTATATTGTTTTGAATCGAAGTCTGTTGTATACTAATATGTTTACAACGATCCTCTCGGCTAAAGTATTTAAGGATCACCTAGTGAGACTAGGACTACGCATCGTATAACCTAAGGCAAGTGGGAGAAAAACCCATGAGTATGTGATACCTAAGGATGGGTATGTGATACCCTAGTTTATTGTATTTCCTTGCAAAACTAAAAAACTCAATGTATTCATATGTATTTTACCACTTCGTTTTAGTCCAAGTGGGAGTTTGTTGGGCTTTATCTCCTAAAACTCACGATTTGTAGTTTTAGAAATAAATCAAATAAACTAAAAGATCCACCACTATTATATGAGTACTTGAACTTTATGTGGAGACATAAAAGTGGATCAGGTTCGAGTAAATAGTCAAAATGATCTATAGTATATGAATAAGATTGGCTGCCTTATTTTGGTAACACTATTAGATGTGGCTCACTTTGTAGTTGCTACAAAGAGTTACAAAGTGCTACAAATGAAGTGATCTTGATTCGTTCATATGGTGATATGAAGAGTGGGGGCGTCCTGTGCAATGAGTTTGCATAAGATCGGACCAAGAAATAAGTCACTCTTACTTTATAACGTTGTTTATGAAGGAAATCAGGTCTGAGATTTCCATGAGTAGCAGAACAAGATTATTCCAAATCACAATCATAAATGAACATTACATTTATAGCCGACTTCAAACAAACAGTTATACAAATCATACAGAAATTACAGCATGAAAAACTACAAATGCTCAAAGGGAAAACTGTACGAACATTTGTAGATGCGTCTCCACGCTCCGTTGCGCACGAATGCTCGAACAACAGCAACCTCGAATACTCGATCTACATGACCGCAACACAGCACGAACACTTCGCACTCGTCTTCAATGATCACCTTGACCACGAACTCCTTATCGACACAAACGGCCTCCACAGCACCACGAACGGCCTTCAGAAAACCTCGATGGTGTCGAGTTGATTATGACACCACCAACAAGGCTACTTTGGTATTCTCGATGTGAGAATCTAGAGGGTGGGCTCTGTTCGGACTTGGTATGAGGCAGACGAAGGAGGAAACACCAATCATGTACACGACTAGGTAAGTGGAGATGGCGGAGACCTATTGCATAGTTCGATGCCCAATCGTTTGAAAAAGCTAAGCTATCGTCTAGCAAAAGCTATGTGATAATTTAGCTCATCGTTTAGCTCAGTCTGTCGCCTACAGACTCTAACAGAGATCATTTACTTTGGGCAAGCGATCGTCTAACAAAACTATGCGATAGTTGAGTAAATACTGCACGATCGTTAACTTGCCCAGCCGTTGTTAATCCAAATTTACTTGACGACTACGTGAGTTTCTTTTACGCGAGAGAGGAAAAAAAACCAATCGTTTTGAAAACCTTCTTTCAAAATAGGAAAACCACTCCTCTTTTAAATTCACGGTTACCAATGAATCCAATAACCACCCACTCACTTAGTTATTAAAGAAAAGAATTAATTATCCATAATCAATATTATTATAAATAATAATGATAACTGACTTATTATAATCTATATTTATAATCTATAGTTTTAATATTTCATCTCATGAAACATATAAACCATAGTTATTTTCTATTCCATGGTACTTAATATAAATCTCATTTACATCAATCCTTCACTGATGTATCTCATAAATTATAACCGATTATATCATATATAATCAAAATCTCTTATCAATTTGAACATTTCAAATCAACACCAAGAACTAATTCTCAACTGAATCCATTGAACTACCAAGGGGACCTCATGGACCTGTAGCTCGAAGCTTCAACGGTACGTGAATAACTGACTAAACTCTTAGTCATGGATCCACCATCTGTTAACTGTCAATCACTCCCACTATAGACCGACAGCTGAACTTTCCTTACCACAGATATATTATGTGTCCATCTTAACAATGAGCAATGCGACAACCCTTCACAAATCACTCGTATGTACAGTTGGGCCAATAACCATTATGCCCCTGTAGTTACAATATGTCTCCTTAAGTACCACTAATCCCTCTAATGAACATAAGTCATAATCCTACTATGATTGAGTCTTCTCTTACAAAGAGAACCTGTGGCCACTATGTTCAAGCCCCGGAATCAGCCCTTAAGGGAGCAATCTCTCTACTTATCCCTGCTTCGGGAAAGGAGTGAATTCCATCTGTAGATTGAGTTCCAAGTCCCAGATCAGAAAAGTCCCCAAAAAGGTAGGCATGTTAGTTGGCAATCTGGCCACTCTCACCCATACTAATTAAAGGACCGCCCTCAAGGTAGAAGTTCCCAAAACACTCAGGATTGAGGTCCTATCCCTATAGTCATTTAGGTAAGATGTAAGTCTCTAGTACAACAGCGTTATATACAGAGTCTAGTCATCTCGTGGTCTAGGTCTTATACAAACTCTTTGTATAGGACACCCCCGCTTGCACGTCTCTACATGAATGGTCAAGATCAATCATCTGTAGTAGTTTCCAACACGTGCAAACTTCTACAAAGCGGATCGTATCTGTAATGTCAACCAGGATCAAGTATCCAACCTTAATCCTTATACTACAGACATATTTAAGTTATCACTTAAGGCATGATCCACTTGTATATCACATATACATGCTTCAGTTAACATAAGATAACCAAGAAGCTTGTTTTATTGGATATGAGTAAATGCCAGAATTAAACAACACTTATTTTATTCATTAAATAATGCGTATCTTTACAAAACAACAAGACTCCGGGAGAATTAGGACACCAATCCTAATAATCCTCCACTTGTCCTAATGACTCGGGAGACTAATGTACAATACAATATAAAAATGTACAATATACAATAAACTAGGGCATACCCCAGTATCATCTCCCACTTTCCCTAGACAAGATGCCGCATGTCCCACAGACCCAGACTCTCCAAGTGACCCTTGAACACTTTAGCCATGAGGGCCTTTGTAAAGGGATCAGCAACTTTCCATAAAGGAATCCGTGATGCATCCTTGCTTGATGCTTCGCCAGACTACAGCCCCTCCATTCAGAGTAAACATTGACCCCGATGTCGACTTGCGAGAATCTCTATCGGTCTGAAAGTCAGAGTCTGTGTATCCTGTAAGGATTAGATCCTTATCTCCATACACAAGCATGTAGTCCCTCATTCTCCGAAGATACTGGATAATCATCTTGACCGCCGTTCAGTGATCAAATCCTGGATTGGACTGATACCAACTGACAATCCCTACTGCATAACAAATGTCGAGTCGAGTACACAACATTGCATACATCAAGCTTCCTACAGTAGAAGCATAGGGAATCCGTCTCATCTCCTCAACTTCTTGAGGTGTCTTAGGACATTGATTCTTAGACAAAATGATTCCATGCTTGAAGGGTAACAAACCCCTCTTGGAAACCTGCATCCTGTACCAAATCAACATTTGATCAATGTACGATGTCTAAGACAAGGCTAACCGTTTGTTCTTGCAATCCCGAATGATCTGGATCCCAATAGCATACTGTGCCTCACCTAAATCTTTCATTTGGAACTGGGTAGCTAGCCAATTCTTAATGTCAGTTAGATACCCTACATCATTCCCAATAAGTAGGATATCATCCACATACAGTACCAGGAAAGCTACTGAGCTGTTGATGATCTTCTTATATACACAAGGCTCATCAACGTTCTGGTCAAAGCCAAACGATTTGACAGTAGTGTCAAATCTGATGTTCCAAGATCTAGATGTTTATTTCAGCCTATAAATGGACCTATTAAGCTTGCAAACTCTTTGCTCTTGATCTGGAACGATAAACCCCTCTAGTTGAGTCATATAGATGGTCTCCTCAAGATTACCATTAAGAAAGGCAGTCTTGACGTCCATTTTCCATATTTGTAATAAAATGTGGCTATGGACAGGAGAATCCTGATAGACTTCATCATGACAACAAGTGAGAAAGTTTCTTCATAGTCAACTCCTTCAACCTGGGTATAACCCTTTGCCACGAGTCTAGCCTTAAAGGCTTGTACCTTTCCATCTACACCTCTCTTTCACTTATAGATCCACTTACACCCAATAGGTCTTACCCCATCAGATGGATCAATAAGCTTCCAGACGTTATTAAAGTACATAGACTCCATTTCCTAGTTCATGGCCTTAGCCCATTCATCTTTGTCAATATCCTCCATTGCTTTCTTAAAAGACAATGGATCCTCGACCCCATCATTCGTAGTGAAATTTTGGGCTTCGGTCAAATCCATGTAGCGATCCAGTGGGTTCATAACCTCCCACTACGTCGAGGCAGTCTGTAATGACCCAACTCCCTAGGACTTAAGTTAGGCCGTTAAAAAAAACATGCATGCATGGAACTTAAAACGACACTCTTTTATGGTGAAATAAATGCCAATTAGATAAGGGAAGTTCAAAAGTCCTTTATTAAATGCAAATGTTAAAACAACAATAGGGTACCCATAAATCATAAAGGTTAATAAATAAGTATGAAAAACAATTCTCAATAATAAGTTTCAAAAATCAAAACTGAAAATTTAGCAAAACATGAAAGGAAATCTGTCTTATGAGCGGAAGCATAAAAACTGGTCCCAGTGGCTCGATCA
The DNA here is from genome assembly GCF_009727055.1 of Benincasa hispida. NCBI lineage: Eukaryota > Viridiplantae > Streptophyta > Magnoliopsida > Cucurbitales > Cucurbitaceae > Benincasa > Benincasa hispida. Next base: position 27,969,775 of record NC_052352.1, on the reverse strand, counting down.
TGGATTCCGCTTGTCATTCGCCGGTGCGTCCCTACCCTTACTTGAAACAACAACATGAGAAAGAATGAGTATAAAATACTCAGTAAGTATCCCCACTATTGGGGTTAGGCTAGGCATCTATGTCCTCTAGATGCCTACCTCTGGTGAAATACATAAACTGCTCTAGTCCTCAAGGGACACATATACACATGAAACAAAAGGATACTAAGTCCTATCCTACTGTAGTTAAGTATGCCCCTACCTCTGGTGAATCCCGAAGGAAACACAAACTAGTGAATCCCAAAGGAAACATAAACTGGTGAATCCCGAAGGAAACACAAACTGGTGAATCCCAAAGAAAACACAAACTGGTGAATCCCGAAGGAAATACAAACTGGTGAATCCCAAAGGAAATATAAACTAGTGAATCCCAAAGGAAACACAAATTGGTGAATCCTGAAGGAACCACAAATTGGTGAATCCCGAAGGAAACATAAAATCTTATGGGCATCTGACTAATCAGTAAGGACATTTGTATAGTTTCAACATCATAATCATCACTATATAAATCTATGACATACATATAAACCTCAACATCATGGCTCTACAACATACATATATACCTCAACATCATGGTTCTACAATATACATGTATACCTCAACATCATCAGACCAAATACAACTATGAAAGCACATATCATTTCATACTAGCATTCAAGTGTCTATGTGCATAAATAAATAATTCGGATCTTGTAACAAAACATAATTTAATCATGTTATAGTATCAATCTTTCATGCTGTCATTCTGCCATAACCTTCATTTAACATGCTAGCATACATCTAATGTCTGGCCCGTGGGTAGTTCTAGTAGTAAGATTACTTACCTCAAATTACACCTAAGTGGCAAGCAATTTAATCTTTCTCCTCGCTTAGATGAATCTTGAATCAAGCCCAAAGTATAGCTTGTTCCAAAACTACCTTCGATCTTTCAAACAAATGCCTCAACCTAGGCAATTTAATAATAGTGGTTAGAACCTAAAACCTAATAACTATATTTTAATTTAATCCTTCAAAGGCTTAATATACTTACCAAAACGTTGCTTGGCCCAAAATTAGTTTCAAACTTAAGTTCGTTTGCGAACCCAACTTAATCCTTCGCAATGCCTGACAACACACTTTTACCTTAAAATTCCACCAGTGCTCGAATCTATGGCCCAAACACAATGGGTATTAATAAATGGAAGCCAAAACTTGATGGATAATAAAAATCTTCAAGAAAACCCATAAAAGTAACACCACCTTAGGTAGACGGAACGGCGACTGGGTGTCACGGCTATGCATATGCGAGCGACTGGGATCTCGGCTGGAGGAAGAAGAAATTGAAGGGGGGTTGTCGGCGGGTGCGTGAGGAAGAAAAGTGGCGGTGGGGTTTGACTTTTTATAAAATAATAATAATAATAAAACAAAAAAGGAAATAAATATAATTACGTTTAATTCCTTTCTGTTTTATACTATTAAATTCCTTTCCGTTTCAAAAGAAAATTAATTCCTGCCATTAATTTCCAATTTAAATAATTTTATGCCAACAATTAAATTCCCGCACTTACACTTGAAGTCCAAAAATTCCAAAAATGCCCTCCAACTAATAACAATTACTAAAATTCCAAATAATAAAGTTACCGAAATTACATTATTATTAAAAAAAAATGTGCGGGGTGTTACACAGTCTCAACTCTTGAGCTGGTTGACTAGACATTTCGACCTCAACAACTCTTTTGATCTATCGGTCTGTTCAACAACTTTTGTTGAACCCTCAGCAGTCTCAGTCTCACTAGAGATCTCACGTAAAATGAGCTTACTTCGTGACATATGATCCCTCATGTGGTCTTCTTCCAAGAAGATAGCATTTGTGGAAACAAACACTTTGTTCTCACTCGGATCATAGAAGTATCCTCCTTTCATTTCCTTGAGGTAGCCTATAAAGAGGCAAACCTTCGAACGCGGTTCCAACTTCTTTGGGTTAGTCGCTAACACATGTGCCAGATAGCCCCAAATCCTAAAATGGCGTAAACTACCTTTATGGCCTCTCCATAACCCAAAAGATGTTTCAGAAACACTTTTCGAGGGAACGTTGTTTAGGATATAACATGCAGTCTGCACTGCATAACCCTAAAACGAGTCTGGAAGATAAGCATAACTCATCATTGACTGAACGATGTCCAACAAGGTTCTGTTTCTCCTTTCTGATAGACCATTCTGCTCAGGTGTACCAGGGGCCGAGAGTTGGGACGCAATCCCATGTTCTATCATATAGTTCTGGAATTGGAGGTCTATATACTCTCCACCACGATCAGATCGTAGTGTTTTTATCTTCTTACCTAACAAGTTTTTAACTTCAATCTTATACTCCTTGAACTTGTCAAGGACTTCAGACTTACGTTGCATTAGGAAGAGATACCCAAACCTTGAATAATCATCTATGAAAGAGATGAAATATTCATACCCACTTCGAGCTCTAACATTTATCGGACCACAGAGGTTTGAATGTACAAGCTCCAAGGCTTCCTTGGCTCTATAACATTTTCCAGTAAAAGGTCGTTTGGTCATCTTGCCTTCGAGGCATGATTCACATATCGGGAAGGAGTTTTCTTCTAAACTTTTTAGAAGTCCACTTTGCAACAACTTTTCAATCCTATTGAGGTTGATGTGACCTAACCTCAGATGCCAAAAGATGGGCATATTCTTTTGGAGAAACCTTTGGTCTTTTAACTGTTGTTGTCGTACTGAACATTTCAGAGTTAAACAAGGCTTTTATGACTAACGGCCTTAGTATATATAAGTTATTTTCCATTGAACCATAACCAATCTCCATTCCATTCTTGAAAACAAACACTTTATTCTAAGAAAAGGAGATAGTGTAGCCTTATTCAATGAGACAAGAAACCGAGATTAAGTTCCTCTTAATATAAGGAACTACAGAAACATTATCTAGTAATAGATAATGTTTCTTGTCAACAAATAACTTCAGCCTGCCTACAGCAACAGCTGAAACAACCTCACCAGTTCCGACTCGAAGAGTCATATCTCCCTGTGGCAACGTTTTCCAGGAACTAAATCCTTGGTAAGAGGAACTGGCATGATTGGTAACACCTGAATCGAGGATCCAGGCAGAATCATCATTCTCTACCAGACATGTCTCCGAGACCAATAAATCATTTTTACTGTCTTGTCTCCTTTTTTGGAAAGTAGTGGGATGGAGGTCGTTTGCCACGAAATTTGTTTCACACGATTCTTTCCTTTGTAAATAATCGGTCATTTTTAAAAGCTTTAAATGGAAATACTAACGAGTTGTTGAAAAGAAAAACACATTGTCCTACGTGACAACGGGCAGAAATGCACGTTATTACAACACAAAGATATAAAATAATGAAGAATTGTGACGGTAAAAATATATAAAATTGCGTCCAAATGCATTAAGTTTATAACGTTTCGATCGCATGCGTCCATCGCATTAAAAACAACTAACTTATGTATTTTGTGCAGAAAATGCGTTGGCGCTAGGTGGAATTGCGATCCAGAGAAATTAACGTCCGACCACATTAAGAGATTGCAACCACAAGGCTATGCAATCATTTGCGTTTGCGAAGATCCGCTCAAGAAGGTGGCCACATAAAGCCCGCGCATCAAGGTGAAAGCTCAATAAATCATGATGGAACAGAAAGCTGATGAAAATCGATTCCGAATTAAGTTGACAAGCCGTTACGACACACTGTAGCAAGTACACTCAACTTTTCGGTGACAATTAATCGGCGCATCAGACAGAGAATTAATGACATCCCATCAGTGCAATCATTTGAGAGAAAAGCTCTTCACCCTGAAGCTCTATAAATACCGAAGGCCACCTTCGTTAAAGGAGTTCGGCGAGTTCGATTTTTCATTCCAGCTGAGCCATATAGAAGATAGTTAGCCTTGTTCATAGTTTTTCATATACTTAGAAGGCGGAAGCGAGAGAAGAGAGAAGACATCGGAAGATCGTCCTGGTTAGCTTGAGGGAGTGCCAGAGAGCGTGGAAAACAGAGAGAGGGCCGACTCTTGCGAAAACAATAATATCTTTTGAGCAGAGTAGAGAAAACAGTGTAAAAGCCTTGGGAAGCAAGAAATTGCTACCAGGCTCCTTATCTTTATTTCACATTGTCATTCTGTATTTCGATTTCATTTATAAAATGGAACCTACATTTCTACATCTGTTCACTCTCTTTACAATACACATGAATAACTAAACTTTCGAACGGGTTGATAAGTACTTAGCTAATATGACCTAGGATCTTCATTGCATGCGATCATTTTGTCTTATGTTGCGTCCATCACCCCTTTAGAGCTACTCGAGAGAGAGTCTAAAGAAAGAACCTAAGACTTGAGAGAGCTAGGTTAGAATCTAGACTTGAGAAAGCAAGATTAGATCTGCATAAGCAAGAGATAGAGACTTAGAGATAAGCTCTGTTTGCCAACATGCATTACATGCACCTTAGAAATAGGTTATGGTAGTATGCAGTCGCTTTGTGTATGTGTGGGCCATTCATCATCGCATAGACAAGAATAGAGGCTTAGACGTAAGTCCTATAGACATCATCGCATACATCGCATGTGTTCTAAAACTAGAAGCTATAGCATTTGCATTGAGAGATGACTTGCTGTTTTATGTGTATAGCATGATCGCATAACATGAACGCATTCTTAGGAAGTGTTAGCTAAATCCCATCTCAACCCGTTCCCTTGCATACTCATTGTACTTTCGTATTATTAACTCTTTTCTCAAATCCGCCGCATAAACTTTATACTTTAAACTACATACCAACCAACGCATTGATTTATTTGTTATCGCAAAGTAATCAAAAATTACCATCGCATACTGTTTCCTTAGTCCTTGTGTTCAATCTGGGCTTACCAGGAAATTTAGTAGGGTTTATACTTGGATCTTGCTAAGAAAACTTGCATGCACAACGCATATTCCACCATCGCATTCTAGACCATTATTTCATCGCATATACCATGCATCACTACGTTAGGTTTTAAGCAAATACCCATTGTAAAACAAAAACAACATCCAATTAGGTTTTAGCAAAACTAACATGAACCCCGTGTGACATCTAGTTTCGCAATGACGCTTCAAAGGTTTAAGACAAAAGCCACTGAAGGGAGGTTAGTTATCCCTCCTCTAAATTGAGAAGTTCTCAACCAGTCATTAATACCAGAACAACTCTTGCACCTATAACAACTAGCCATCATTGATTTGGCCAAGAGATCATTAACTTACTTAACAATCTCTCGTAAGTGTGACCCGCCATTTTAAGCCCTAGAGGTCTGTCCCAAAAGGCCAATCCGAAGGGAAAAAAATCCGATTGAGGTAAAACATAAAGCGACCCTATCCATTTTTGGAGTTCACCTTGATATTGACCAACTGCACAAAACCCATCCGAAGGGGGATGCTCCGAAGGTGACACGAGGGCGTACAGAATGATCTCACAGTATGAACCAATGACAGAGACCATAGGACGTGTTGACACACACCCTTCAACCATTTACTATAAAATACACTCTCTCCGTTCACCTTGATATTGACTCATGCAAACACCATTCGAAGGGGATGCATCCTGGGCACCATGAGGCCAAGCATGAATCTCACGGTGTGAACATACAGGGAGAAACGTGAGTGGAATCATAGACATATCTGATACGCCTCTTCTTCCCACTGAGTATTTTATAAACTAGGGTTTAGCTTACTTAGAAAAAACACGGCTAAGGATTTTAACTAAGTGACTTTTAGGTTTGCCCAAGAGTAACATTTACCTTGGATAGTGAAAAAACTTTTGATCATCATCTATTAAACTCTTTAACGGAATCTTTGACCAAATCGTTGCATGCTTGTTAAAAATCTATCTGATTACATGTGATAGATATTAAATTCCGTTTCATTTTAGGAGCATACAAAACATCTTTAAGTATGATATATCTTTCGTTGAAAAACAACTTCAAGTCTCCCACTGCTTCGGCCGAGACAACCTCTCATGTTCCAACCTTGAGGGTGATCTCGTCTTTTTCAAGCTTTTTCCAGGAACTAGTTTCCTGAAAAGATAAGCAAATATGATTAGTGGTTCCTGAATCCAATATCCAGGTTGAGGTATCATACTCCACTAAACATGTTTCAGCAATTAGTAAATCATATTTACCTTGTGCTTGTTTCGAGACAGGGGCCTGAGGACATTCCTCAGTTAAGAAAAATCTCAGGTCATCTATTACTAGTGTTGAATTCATATTTGTTTTCCATGTTTAGTAGTTGTTGCCGTTAAGTTTTTCAGAAGCTAATAGTTGAACTAAAGAGCTAGTCATGCTAAAAGAAAAATATATCCTTTTTAGTAAAAAAAACATTAATCTTTTAAATTCAATCAAGTTTAGCAAAAAAAAACAAATAATGTACCCTTCATTATTATATTTTGCAACGATATTTCAATGGTTTAGAATAACCTCCACCGAGGGGTGATCGACTATTCCTCCGTTGAACCAAGACTATCTTGACTAGATACTATCACCAGAATAACTCTTATCCATATAGTAACTCAGTTATCGCTACTTTGGTCAAGAATTTACTAACACTTAGTAATTCTCGTAAGTGTGACCCTCCATTTTCAGACCTCAAAGATCGGAATCATTATGCTCCTGAAGTTAGAAAGACAAGAATGAAAACGAACCTGAGAGACCCTATCAATTTCTAAAGTTCACGGAGTTCCGAATCCTATAATACAACCCTCCGATTGGTAAGGTCGCTCCAGGGCAGACATACAGGGCATTATAGGAATCTCACGGTGCGACTTAATGAAAGAGATTGTAGGATGTGTTAACACAGTTCCTTTTTCCACTTACTATGAATAACTTCCCCTATTCACCTTGGTATTGACTCATGCAAACACTCTCCGAATGGAGTCTGCTCCCAAGACAGATCAAAGTCAAGCATGAATCTCATGATGTGAACTCTTAGGGACGCTAGAGCTAAAAGTACATTACTTCTCTCCAGCTGAAGTGTTCTAGACAGTTAGGGTATAAAATACTTAGCGATACATTTCGACTAACTAAACATATCCTAAGTCTAGGTGATTCATCCGAGTATAACTTTTATACTGGATTTTAACCTATGATGTCTAGGTGATAAACAAATTTTATTACCTCACACCACTCACGCATGCTCATAAAACCGCTTTAACCTAACTCAGACGCCAGCTCGATTTTCAGGTAGTAGGTGTTCCATGAACCTTCAACTTTAGTCATCTTATCTGACTTTTTACAAAAATCTTGTCGGGTGAGTTTTCTTGTAACTTTGGTTTTACAAGATATCGACCTATTTTCTATGAAAATTAGGCTTGCTCGATGGTTAACCCTAAATGAGCATGCATCTTATCTTTGTTATAGATTTTAGAAGTCTAGGTTATTTTATAACAATTATAAAATAAATTATAACAATTATAACCCTAGAGCATTCATCTATAACATGTTTCCTTCAATCAAACATGCTTTAATATAATACTTATATTAAAACTAAGCATGCATAGTATATATTTTATAACACTTATAACATATAACAAATGCATGTCATATACTTTTTCTATGGTGAGATTTTAAAACTATATGCCATACTATATGCACACATAATCAAACAACATTACACGTCACATGCATAATAGGTAAACAACACTAAAGTGGACCGATTTTGGCATTAAAAACAAACAAATAACTAATTTATTACACAAAACAGAAACCAGCTTCCCAGAACCGGCTTCAAACACTTTGAACCATCTGGAACCGCTCAGAAACCACTCGAACCGGCCCAAAAACACCAAAAACCAAGTTGAACCGGTCAAACCAGCTCAACTAGGTCAAATCGACTGGTCCAGACCGTCTAGTCAACGCACGCTAGTGCAGTCAATGGAAGCGTGGGCGGGTCGGGCGAACGGAAATTGCGGGTCGCGAGCAGGCGGCGGGTGGGATCCACGGAACGAGCGGGTCGCGAACAGTCGGGAGCACGAACACCCAGGGCGAGTGGCGAGCTGGGTCGGATCATGGAACGGGTCAAAAATTTTCATCTCAACATCTGTTCAATCTCTCCACATTTCGCATGAGTAGCTAAATTTTCGAATGGGTTGAGAAGTACTTAGCTAGCATGACCTACAATCTTCACTTTCTACGATCATCTTGTCTTATGTATGCGTCACTCACCCTTTAGAGATACTTGAGAGAGTAGTCTAAAGAAAGAATCTAGACTTGAGAGAGTCAGATTAGAATCTAGGTTTGAGAGAGTCAGATTAGAATCGCATAAGCAAGAGATAGAAACTTAGACATAAATTCTGTTTGCTATTACGCATCGCATGCACCCTAGAAATAGGATATGATAGTATGCGGTCACCTTGTGTATGTATGTATCATTCATCATCGCATAGACAAGAATAGAGGCTTAGACATAAGTCCTATCGACATTATCGTATACATTGCATGCGTCCTAGAAATAGGAACTATGACATTTACATTGAGAGATGACATGTTGTTGTGTGTGTATAGCATGATCGCATAATTTGAACACAATCTTAGGAAGTGTTAGCTAAATCCTTTCTCAACTCGTTCATCGCATACTCATTGTATTCTCAATTTCATCAACTCTTTACTCGAATCCATCACATAGGATTTATACTTAAACAAAACTCCAACCAACTTATTTGTTTTTGCCACCGCAAAGGAACCAATTTTACTGTCGCATAGTAACTTAGTAGTCCCTGTGTTCGACCCTAGACTTACTAGGAAACCTAGTGAGATTTATACTTGGATTTTACTAGGAAAACTTGCATGTGCAATGCATAACTCATCACCGCAACCATATGTCATAATCGCATCACATTTACAACGCATCAAACACTTATAATAAAAGGATGATGCATGATAATGCTCACTGCATGCAAAATATAACTCTTATATTTCATGATGCATGCGCATGCTTTCAAGTAATTTTTTCATGCAATATTATAACATTTATAATATATGATGCATGAATAATTGCACAACCTAAGGTGGGTTTTAACTATATGACAAACACTTTGCCATATAAGTATCATACATCATATGTATAAACAACCAAAGTTGATGAACCGGGTGAAATTGAAAACACAAAAAGGAAAGCTAACTATTACAAAGACAGGGAGTCTCCGGTTCATATAGGCAAACCGGGTCTTGAACCGCTCGACAAAGCATCGCTTCTCCTACCATCGTGTACTAAGCACCCCGCGATCGTCTACACGATAAAACAAACCCTTCGTTCTATTGTTTACCAGCACTCCCAGAGTTAAACGATCGTTTAGCATTGACTAAACAATCGTATAGAAAAATTCAAACAACCATTTAACTATTACTACACGATCATGTACCTTTACTAAGCGATGAAGCCTGAAGTACAAGAACGCTTAGCACGCTCTGCAAAATGCCCACCTTCTGCGATCGTCTAAGCGACTACGATGTCGCGAAGCACCATTGCCTAAGTGATCGCTTAGCTAGCACCTCCGTATCGCATATGCGCGATCGCATAGGTAGTAACTAAGCGATGAAGCTTGCTAACTACACGATCGTCTAACGCGCGCCTTTTACTAAACGACGAGCATCGCATGCTCCCACTATGATCGTCTACCTCTAGTGCCTACGCGATCGTGCAACCAACGCTACACGATATGGTAAACGATTTACCCCATCGCTTTGATGGAACACGAGACTTACGCAGTGGAATAAGGACCTAATTACACTCTAATTGCTTTTAATTTAAAGGAAAATAGCATGCAAAATGAAGGAAAAAATAGTAAATTAACTTACCTTTGAAGCTCCTGAAAAACCGCTTTTCCTCGCTGAATCTCGACCCGAACTCTTCCGAACCACTACTAGAGTTGACTTACTATCCTCTGGACTCAGAACCGGATTGTGGGACCCGGTGGATGAAGAAACCCCAGAGAGAGAAAGAGATGGAAAATAAGAATGAATTTGGGTTTGGGTTTTTAGTTTTTCAGCCCAATTATGAAAACCAATTTTTGCAAAAAATGACAAAAGTATTTTATCCAAATTCAAAAGCCAATTTTATAGAAAAAACCATGCAACATTTGCATGATCCAAATCCATAAAAACCCAACATCTAGAATCCACTATCTAAGTGAGCTTAATATCTCCACTATAAGCCAACACCTAGCCCACTATTTTGTTAGTGGAATTATCCAACAAAAGTTTGGATTTTCCCACTAACTTTATTCGAAGGGAAAAATAGTCATTTGGTCAAAGTCAAACTTTGACCAAAAAGTCAACATTTTGACTTTTTTATGATTTTTCCCCTGTTGACTAATTTTGACCTCCCGAGCATGAATCCGCATTTATTTTCTTAAAATTCAAATCACAATTGAATATAAGGTCGGTCAAATTTTGACTTTTCAAAGTCAAAAGTCAACTCTTTGACTTTTTACATCTTTGACCATTTCCATTATTTCCGAGCTTCCGAATATGAATGTATTCATATTCTTGATATTTAAATCATATTTAAATATTAAAGCTGTATCTCTAAACTGAAAATCCGACCACTATATTACATATACTTGTAGAATTCTCTCTCTTCACCTAATTCGAACAATTCAAATCATTCTATCATACTGTTCTAAGTTTATTCCATATGAGCTAGTAGGGAAACCTAATGGACCTATAGATCATGGGCTCCAACGATCCGAGATTAGCTGGCTAAACTCTTTAGATGGAGCTAATCAACATTCGTTAACTAACGGGTCATTCCACTATAGTCCCGTAGTTGCACTCCTCTCACTATAGATATATTTGTGTCCATTTGATATAACCATGATTAGTAAGCTAATCCTTCACAGGTTGTTCGTAATCTCGGTTGGGTCATAAACATCCTTTTACCCCCGAGACTACATCTTATTTCTTAAGCTCCACTGATCCTCTAATGAACAATTGGTTTAAGGTCCAACCTATAAACCGAATCCCTCTCGGGCCAAGGAGAGGGTGGGGCCCCTTGTTCAAGACCTGGATTCAGTACTAAAGGGAACAACCTATCTACTATCCCTATAACGGGTAGTAGTGAATTCCGTCTTGCACCCTATGTTCCCAACTATCCACCCGATCTTACCCCTAAAATGGGAGGCTTATTGGGCCAGTGATGATGAGCTACCCTCACGTATGCAGATCTAAGGATAATTCCGAGTGAACAGAAGTTCATAGTTAGCTCAGGATTAAGATTAAGTTACCTAGGGTCATCAATTAACGAAATAGTCAGTTTTATACATAAAATAATATTTAGAACGTAAAAAGTGATTATTTCATGGTTCAGTCTTATGCAAACTCATTGCATAGGATGCCCTCACTCACATATCTCTATATGAACGATTTAGGATCACATCGTCTATACTAACTACAAAGTGGGCCTCATTCATAGTGTCCCTAGAATAAGGCGCCCAACCTTATTCATATACTATAGACCATTTTGGCTATATATTTGAACTTGATCCACCTTTATGTCACTACATAAAGTTCAAACTACATTAAATAGCCTCAGAACCTTAGTTTATTGGATTTAAGATTACAATTTCAATAACAACTTTATCGAAAAAAAAAGAATATGTTTATTAATTTACAAACTACGAGTTTTAGGACATAAAATACAACACGCTTAACATTAGCTAAACAATCGTTTAGAAAATACTACACGATCGTCTAGAAAAAATCTAAACGTTCGCTTAGTTAAATCCCAACGATCGTTTACCTGAGATGAAGCTGAAGCTTCATCACGAACGACTCGACGAACTAACCAACGCTTGGTCTTCTTCTCCGTTGAGAACCGTATCGTCATGCGCCGAAGCTTCATCACGAACGACTCGATGAACTCAAACCTTTTGAATTACAGACTCGATTGCGATGTTAATTTTGCCCAAAAACACAGGGGCCTTTACAATTAACACTTTGTAATACCGAAAGCTTTAACAAAAAGGCAATTTAAACCCGAAACATTCATTATATTTATCCACAAATGTGGAAAACGGTTAACCACAAATGCAGAAACCCACCGCGACTGAAAATGCGTTCAATTCAGATCTGTAATTTGGAATATCAGAGAACCTAGCTCAGATACCAATTGAAGAAAATCGGATCTGAGATTTCCATGAGAAGCAGAATAAGACTATTCCAAATCACAATCATAAATGAACATTACATTTACAGTCGACTTCAAACAAACGGTTATACAAATCATATAGAAATTACAGCATGAAAAACTACAAATGCTCAAAGGGAAAACTGTACAAACATTTGTAGATGCGTCTCCATGTTCCATTGCGCACGAATGCTTGAACAACGGCAACCTCAAACGCTCAATCTACACGACTGTAACACCGCACGAACACAGCACAAACACTTCGCGCTTGTCCTCAACGATCGCCTCGCCCACGAACTTCTTAGCGACACGAACGGCCTCCACAGCACCATGAACAGCCTCCAGAAAACCTCGACGATATCGAGTTGATTCTGACACCAACAACAAGGCTACCTTGGTATTCTCGGTGTGAGAATTCAGAGGGTGGGCTCTGTTCGGACTTGGTATGAGGTAGACGAAGAAGGAAACACCGATCGTGTACATGACTGGGCAAATGGGAGATGGCGGAGACCTATCGCATAGGTCGATGCCCAATCGTTTAGACAAAGCTAAGCGGTCGTCTAGCAAAAGCTATGCGATCGTTTAGTAAATATTGCACGGTCGTTTAGCTCGCCACTGCACGATCGTTTAGCTCACCCAGCCATCGTTTAGTAAATCCGAATTTACTTGACGACTACGTGAGTTTCTTTTGTGTGATAGAGAAAACTAAAAAAAATAAATGTCAATCGTTTGAAAACCTTCTTTTCAAAATAGGAAAACTACTTTTCTTTTAAACTCACGATTACCATGAATCCAATAACCACTCACTCACTTGGTTATTAAAGAAAAAGAATTAATTATCCAATAATTAATATTATTATAAATATAAATGATAACCAACTTATCATATATTTATAACCTATAGTTTTAATATTTTATCTCATGAAACATATAAACCATAGTTCTTTTCCTATTCCATAGTATTTAATGTAAATCTCATTTACATCAATCCTCCACTAGATGTATCTCATACATCATACCGATTATATCATATATAATCAAAATACCTCTTGTCAATTTGAACATTTCAAATCAACACCAAGAACTGATTCTCAACTGAATCCATTGAGCTACCAAGGGGACCTCATGGACCTGTAGCTCGAAGCTTCAACGGTACGTGAATAACTGACTAGACTCTTTAGTCATGGGATCCACCATTCGTTAACTGCCAAACACTCCACTAAAAACCGATAGCTGAACTCTCCTTACCATAGATATATTATGTGTCCATCTTAACCAATGAGTAGTGCGACAACCCTTTACAGATCGCTCGTAAGTACAGCTGAGCCAATAACTGTTTATGCCCTTGTAGTTACATCTATCTCCTTATGTACCACTGATCTCTCTAATGAACATAAGTCATAGTCCTACTATGACTGAGTCTTCTCTTCCAAAAAGAAACTGTAGCCACTATGTTCAAGCCCCGGAATCAGCTCTTAAGGGAGCAATCTCTCTACTTATCCCTGCTTCGGGAAAGAAGTGAATTCCATCTTATGGATTGAGTTCCCAGCTTCTAGATCAAACAAATCCCCAAAAAGGTAGGCATGTTGAGTTGGCAATCTGGCCACTCTCACCCATACTAATCAAAGGACCGCCCTTAAAGGCAGGAGTTTCCAAAACACTCAATATTGAGGTCGTGTCACCTATGGTTGTTTAGATGAAAATATATTTTAACAAAAAAAATCTAAAATTACTTAAAGCAAAACTAACTCTGTCGTTCTATTCTTCTAAAGGAAAATTTTCACCTAACTATTGACAAAAATAGCAAAAAAAAAGTACTAATCGATACTGATAGATTTATATCGGCATCTATCAGTAATAGACTTTTATCAATTTCTATAATTGGTAGACTTCTATTAACCTCTATCAAAGAAGATCAAATTTTACTATTTTGTGTAAATAGCCTTAATTTTCTATTTTTGAAAATCCCTCAAATTAATATTTGTTTTTAAATTTTGTACATGTGGTAATTATTCCCGCCTGTCACTTGGGTGACCCGGGTTCGATCTCCGGCAACGGCGTAAATCATTTTAAATTATGTCATAAATCAAAAGCTTTCATCTGGTCTTTGTAGTATAGTGGCGAGTACGCGGGTGGTACGTTCGATCCCCGGCATCGGCGTTTTTATTATTTTTTTTTTCCTTCTTACGTGACGGTGCGACGGTACAATCGAGCAGATACCTGAAAATCATTGCAAAGAATCCGTAAATAAGCCATCTCATCTGCCCAACATCAGTCCACCATTCACCTGCCTGCTAAATCTTGAATTTCTTGTAGATTTTCAATTTCCCGTTGATCCTTTTTTTATTTCTGCATCTGGGTCCTTTGGTTATGGCGTTCCATGTGTTTTCATCCACAAAATTGGGTTGAAAATAGGTTACTTCACTTCCATTTCTTGTGCTTTTATCTGGGTTTTCTTTCGTTTTACCGTTCAGCAGAAGAGTATGTTTGTAGTTTTCCAAGATTAACTTCTTGAAGTTGAAGTTTTTTGTTGAATGGAATGGAGCTTTACTTTGATCGAACTCTATCTTTGTTCTGTGGAAAACTTTTGTTCTGGGTAAGTGTAATCGTATTTGATTTTGGGTAGCAATAACTATGGCTTTTGGTAAGCTTAGTTTGAAATCTCTATGCAGCCCACTAGTGTCATTTTTATTCCCTTTCCTTTTCTAGTTCTAATTTAAGTAGATTTTCTGAGAGCTACTTTGTATCCACCAACTTTGTTATGTCCATTAGGTTTAGTTTATCCTTCAATTAAAGATTCTAAGTTTGTTGATGTTAATTTATCGTTCTACTCTTTATTGTTTATGCTGAAGCTCTCCTTGAAATTTCATGAGTGTGAAATGTGAAAATATGCTTATATGTGCATTAGTCTTAATGTTAGATTGCATTTTAGAGATCTCTTCAACGCCTTTTTCCTTTTAATGTTTGCAAGATTGGGTGCTCCATGCGAAAAAACTGGCAAAATTATTACATTAGTTGATTCTGCATAAGAAATCGAGGCATTGGCTACTTCAATTTTCTACCCTCTGCTGTTGATAGCAGGGGACTACGATCCATGGATGCCTCACGAGATCTGTTATTTACTGTTCCGGATCCACATTTTCGAAACATCGTCGAATACTTAATGTAGAAGGATATTCATTATGGTAGGGGTAAAGAAGAGAGGCCATGGAAATCGTTCTTGGATAAAGATTGATAAGGAAGGGAACTCAGAGGTTTTGGAACTTGAGAAGGCTACGATAATGAGACATTGTTCTTTACCTTCTAGAGATATGCGACTTTTGGATCCTCTCTTCCTTTGTCCATCCACAATTCTTGGAAGGGAGAAGTCAATTGTTGTCAGTCTTGAGCAAATTCGGTGTATAATCACATCTGATGAGGTTTTTTTAATGAACTCCTTAGATGGATGTGCTGCACAGTACAAGTCAGAATTATGCAAGCGTTTGCAGGCAAATAAAGACCAATCAGGTAAATATTTAAATTCCACATACAATTATTTAAGACAGCGATGCTTGCAATCTGCTTGTGAAGCATATAATTTACTGGATATTTTGATTATAGTATTTCAAGTAACAAGTTTATGGTTTACTCCTGGGAGGCGTGTTGATTGTAAGTGTGTTTGGAGATAACTTCTAATGTTCTAGGCTGAAGCATTCAAATTGAAAACTTAATAACTTAAGGCATTTTTTGTCTCTTGGAGCTGGCTTTGGAGCAAGTGAAGCTATTGGCACACTGTTAAGAAAAATTCATTCTCAGCACACAATGCAAGGAGTTGGCCTCAATACCCTTTTATTAAAAATAGTGATAATTGAAAACAAAAAAAACTTTATTGTTCATGGACTCCAAATTTTCCCCCCTGTCCCTTATCCCTCTAATGAACCAATAAAATGAGCACTGTATTTGGAAGGCATGCAGATTAGAAGAATGAGAGAATATTCTTGGCTTTCCTAGTAAAGAAAAAAGTAACATGTGTCGGGTAAACTGTCCTATTTATGTTGAAGTGCAGCTAATCATGATGAATTTGTTACACTTCTACTAAGATTATATTTTACTGGGTAATAGTTTATCTGTGGCCTCATTTAACTACTTGGTAAAGCATAGCTTGTTTTGTTTTTTCTGTCTTGCGATTAAAATTGATGTGTTATCACTTTTGGGGTGGATCTAATATATTGTCTTGTTGAACTATCTGCTAGATAAGACTCATTTTTTTCTTCAGTATTCAAAACCACCACCAGTGCTCCGTTGAAAGAATGGAAAAATTGGTTCAATTTGCAACTTAAACTAGAATTGGTTTGAACTCTTAAAATCCATGCAAATACTGCCATAGCTGCGTATAATGATAATTCCTAATTTGCACAGATGATTTGCCCTTTGAATTTAGGGCTATGGAGCTGGCTCTGGAACTTACTTGCTCACTTCTTGACACTCAGGTATATCTGAGTAAACTTACAATTAAGTATCAGGACATGGATTCTTCATATTTTGTCAATTTCATGTGAACTTTGAAATCAGCAAAATGGTTAGTGTCAAACTTTTGCCACTGCTCAACAAAAAACTGATGGTAAAAGAACAAGTTTTATGTTTTAAGCATGATATTTTGTAGTCCTTTGGTCTCTCAGAGTTTACAGAGGATCTAAATCTTCATCCACTCCTTGGGCCAGTCCACTGTTATGTTAGCATGCATTTTTTGTAGCACTTCTGTCTGCTTGGAGAGCTATTTTATAATCTCCAGTTGTTTGGCTGGAGGAGATATCTTGCTTTTTGTTACCGTGTAAACCCGTCCATCGTTGGTTAGACATGATCTTTTAGAGACATAGATAACCATAACATGTCTTCAAGTTTAGTGCTGAATAATGTACTATTTGCCTCGAATTAGTGCAGCCAGAGAACACAGGTGGTTCGCTTTGGTTTTGGTCAATTTGATGGTTGATTATCTGTTTGGTCAGTGAAATGTAGAAAATAACAACCAATTTGAAACCTCTTTTTTGGAAAATGAACCGACCAAATTGACTTTCCACATCTGAAAAAAAAAATCAGATAGAAGAGAACTGATCTACTTGCACTCCTTCTAAAAGGAAAATATACAAAGAATCCATTTTCAATCCTTAAGCTCTAGTAACTGCCATTGGTGTGTTATGCAGTCTCATAGCTGCTGTTATCTACTTCTAAATCCTCATTGTCGAGTTAGCTGGTCTTTGAACTCCTTTATAGTTTGTTGAGGTATTAACTAGTCACGGTTAGAACCTCATACCTTGAGATTCTTGAGTTCAACAGGTGAAAGGGATGGAAATGGAGATATACCCTCTACTGGATGATTTAGCATCTTCAATAAGCACCCTTAATCTTGAAAGAGTTCGAAGATTTAAAGGCAACCTTCTGACCTTGACTCAACAAGTGCAAAAGGCAAGTACGTCAGAGTTTCATCATCTTTTGCAACTATGCTTTTTTGCGACATTGCATCACATATAATATAGTGTCAACTATCAGGTGCGTGATGAAATTGAACATCTGATGGATGATGATGGTGATATGGCTGAGATGTATCTAACAGAGAAGAAACAAAGATTGGAGGCAAACATCAGAAGTAACTCGTATTTGGAAGCTAATTTCTTTGGGAAACAGCTACCAAAATCAGCTCCTGTTTCGCCAGTGGGTTCTGCCAATGGAACTTACAAATTACAAAGGGCTTTTAGCAGTATTGTGAACTCTAGCAGCTTGATAAGTTCATCAACCAGCGGAGATAACATTGAACAATTGGAGATGCTGCTCGAAGCATACTTTGTGGTCATTGATGACATGCTCAGTAAATTGTTATCGGTATGATATATTAGAATGGATACAGTCTTTTCAGTTAAAAGGGGGAAAAAAAAAAAGTAACTTTTTCTTTTTGAATGAATGTACTTTTTCAATCACTTCTTGATGCATAGAGGCACATCTCCAGCAACATATTGTTGACCAATCTACTAGAATGATGATATCTATTTACATTATTAGTTTAGCTATGTGATTCTCAGTTGACACTCATAAACTCCACTTGGGTTCTTGTATTGCACCTTATGCTCGATAGCCGTTAGAAAATGACAACAACTTGAGAATAGGTCAACTAGTTTAGGCATATACCTTTAACTCAAGAGGTTAGAGGTTCAAATCTCCCAATTCCACACAACTTGAGAATAGGTCAACTAGTTTAGGCATATACCTTTGACTCAAGAGGTCAGAGGTTCAAATCTCTCAACTCGTGCTGATACCGAAACGTTTTCATGTATTATGCAGCTCAAAGAATCTATAGATGACACAGAAGATCTGATCAACATTAAACTGGTAACTCCTGCTGCGAAGTTTTCTTTATGGTTAGCTAATCACATGGAATGCAAGAATGATTGTAATTTGGTGCTTTCTTTTTTTTTTTTCTTTTTGGATGAACAGGGCAACGTTCAGAACCAGCTGATACAATTTCAGTTGCTATTTACTGCAGCTACATTCTTGGCTACAATGTTTGCAGCTTTAACAGCGGTTTTTGGCATGAATTTTGTCGACAATGTCTTCGAGCATCCGACTTCTTTCCAGTTGATAGTTTACTTGACCTTGATTGCCTGTGGTCTTGTGTATTTCGGTTTTCTATTATATTTTAGGTACAAGAAAATATTCCCACTGTAATTGAGCTAAGAGAATATATACCTCTCTGCAAATGGAACTAAGATTTGAAAATGGTATGTCGTGTAAATATTTCCTGTGAAAATCATATTTGTGTGAAACTAGTTGTTTTACGTTTTTAGTCATCCTCGGCGGTTTGAGCATTTTTTTTTTTTTTAAGTTCAGCCATTGTAGAGGTGGGATCAAATTATCGAACTTTGTGATGGTAATTGGTACATTATTTGTCAAACTATGTTCATATTGACATTTCATGACATACAATTCTCTATAAAAAGAAGAAAATTTTTAAATAGAAGTATTTGAGTTTATTTTTCAAGAAAAGTATTAGGTTAGTTATTGAACTTTACATTGTGATAATTTAATTGGATGTTATCATATTAAAAAAAAGTTTTAAATAGAAGTATTTGATTTGTATGTTTCAAGATATGATATTATGAGAAAAGTTTTAGGTTATAACTTGTACTTTCATTTTTTAATAATGTAGTATGTGAACTTTTGTAGGTAAAATTTAGTTTTTATAATTTATAATATATAACAATCCAATCTCTAAATAAAATATTTCATCAAAATTGAGTATGAATTTTCATTCATGGAATAACAAAATCCTTAAAGTTTATAAACATATTTAGTCCCTATCCAGTTTATTCATCTACATATATTTTTAAAAATCTCATCATTCGTAACAATATTTTTCATGAGTTTTAAAGTACAAGGACTCAATTATTACACATTAAAATTTAGGGACTAACAATTATAAAAATAAAAATATTGAACCAACTCATTATAAACTTAGGTTCCTCATGGATCTAATGGTCATTAGAAAATGTCCATAAATGTTTTATAGTGTTTTCATTTTCATAAAGCAGTTATGGTCAACCAAAAGTCATAATAAATTATATTTAAATAAGAGCGTATAATTTTTTTTAAATGAAAATTCAAACATATGATCTTTTGGTTAAGTATATATGTTTTAACTGAATTGAATTATACTTGAGCCGATACACAATTTAGGTGAAATTTGAAAACTTTTTGAATTACACATATTTAGACTTACAAATACATTACCTTCCCAAACATTAATTTCACAAGATGAATACATTTACTTTTTCCAGCTTTCCAACTTTATATTTAGAACGCTCGAGATTATTATGAACCAAACATCTCCTAGAAAATCAATACAACCACTCAGCTTTCACTGAAAACAATATATCTGAAATATCATTAGATAGATGCTTTTGTGGTTGAAACTAAGACAGAATGGTATTTGAACCAATAATAAGTGGTTGATGTGTCCTTACAATGCAACTTATATGCATACTGAGCTTTGGCTGAATACTGAAATTAAAAGAGGCTTATTATTGGTAACATGTGGGCACGAAGATCTTGTGCCTTTCATCGAATGGTCGAATGCAGTATTACGAAGCCAATGTTGTTCTGGGACAACTATCAACTGCACAGGCTAAAATGTCCCTGTAGTCCCTTGATATTCTGAAAGAATCATAAACCTTTCCATCACTACTCCTCTTGTACTCAAACAATAGGTTTGAATGGTCAAATGCAGTAAGCTTGACAAATCCGTAATCATAATCTCTGTAAATACTCCATTTTGTTTGGAGTGAGATAAATGGTGAAAGACTTGCTCCTCCACCACCAGCAACAACATGAATTGTTCCATTCAAGGTGCCCTTATAGTAATGTTTCCCCTCATTGGTACAAGTATTCTGTGAAAGAAATGGAAGACAGTGTAAATGTTAGCTCTGTTAATATGGGAACAGAATCTAATAGCACAGTGATGATTGTGCATACAGTCTGGAAGCAGCATATCTAAGAAAATATTATCCAAATATTGACTATTATAATAAGTTTTCGAATAGTTTTACTATAGATAAGCGTGAGTTATAATAATTGGGAACTTCAACTATTATAATGAGAGATCCAAACAAACAATGAGGGGGCTATAATAACCACTCCACCTAAGGCATGTTGGGGTGCAAATGCACCCTAAATGTATATAACCGGGTGTTGTTTCTAATTGTCGCAAGATCACCCCTATTGGTATCAATCTCAAAAGTCGAAATATTTCCATCATGCCAACAAAGACCAAATTATAATGTCAAACGGCATTGTAATATTAGAAAGATCAAGAAATATGCAAAGCTGCAAATTTACAGTAAGATGAAGCTTTTGCAGTTGAAGGCTAAGGGGAAAAAAAGGGAACTATGAAGCTGTTTTCAGAAACAGGCCTTGCTTACCATAACCGAAACATATCCCAGAAGTGAAAATGCATGGCATTATTACAAACCGAATTGGGTTATTCTTAGATTTGAAGCAGAATGATTTTCAGCCCAAACCTTTATGTGGCCACTCAAATGAAAAATGAACTCAAATCATTAGACACTAATAAAGCCAACTGTCAAGGTGGTCACAACTTCTAAATTTGCAACTTAGGAATCTGTCTCCTTTGTTATCAAATTTTCACGACAAAATATATATATATATATATGTGTGTGTGTGTGTGTGTGTGTGTGTGTGTGTTCCCCGCCTGACCTTACAGCATTTGGGTATCAAAGAAATCTATAGGATATTAAATCATAGATAGGTGGCCACCATGGGATGAACCATGACCTCTTAATCATTTATCAAGGTCATGCCCTCTATTTACTACTAGAGCAATCCATGATGGTTTATATGTATGTTCCTTGTTAAATAACAAGGAAACATGGGGAAAAATTACATGAGACAAAATTCAAGAATACCTGGTAGATAGGACATGTTCTCTCGTAACTATGCACATGGCCATATATGGCAAGATCAACCTTATATTTCTGCCAAAGGCTTTGAAGGCTCTCACGCCCCATTGGTTCTGAAGATGATCCTTGTTCAGCATAAAAAGTGCATGACGAGTAACCCAACACACGATGTGCCAGGAAAATTAGCCATGGTTGCTTTTGCCGATCAACAGATGCTAGACAGTGCTCAATGAATCTATATTGTTCTGTTCCCTCTCTCCAGTCAAGCTCTGTGTTGGCAACGCAGAAGCGAAACATACCATAGTCTGTGGCATACCTGATATAATAGGATACACATGTTAAGCTGAGGAATTGTGCATTAAATCTTGAGAACAATGAAAATATGGATGGCACAAATATGTGTTCAAATAGTCCCTATTATACTTTAGTTATTTACTTTACATAATCAAACGTTAGAATAAAAAATCTCAGAATATTGTCCTACGGTGTGAACAGAAACATATTTTGAGCCAATTAAATTTAGTCAGAAGTTATCATAACAATCTTCATTACCAAAAATTTTCCCGATTCTCAGCAGGGACATAAAACATATTTTGAGCCACCACACCGCATTCTCCCCCTGAATCCATGGTGTCATAGAAGGATCCACTCCCTGGCCAGTCACGCTCATGATTACCACTGAAACAACATATGTACAGTTAAATAAAACAAAGAAGAACAAACTACATGTCAGACAATGTGTGAGCTATTTAGGGAAGGAAGTACCTAGCAATCATGTAAGGCACTGTTGATGCAATTGGCCCAATCTGTGCAGTAAACTGATCCCACTGTGAAAGGTATCCAGTTGCATAACATATATCTCCAATGTGGAAAACTATATCGATATTTTTCAAATCTTGCATAAGCTGTCTAGTAGTATTGAGAGAGCCACGTTGGAAATTGTTGTATTCATTAGAGCCATCAGCTTCATCCTGTGTAGTATATTAGATAAAGAAAAGTTCTAAAGCCTTTATATTGTGATGGTCATAAACTGAATGAAGCAATTATATTTTCCAGGAAAGCAACTTTTGGATGTACGGATACAAATATAGTTGCTATAAAACTTTTCGTTTGAACTTGTTATTAAGCATATAATTGAATGAACAATTGGACATGATTTCCAATTTAACTGTGAACCTTTGCCATAGGAGGTTGCAGCATTCAGAAATTCTTAGATTGCATTTTTTTGTTTAAAATGAAAAACTATTTTTATGATTTTAATTAAAGTTGAGTCAAAATTCTCTCTCTAACTGTGAGGTGTGTGTGAATGCCCTTTTTGAAACACTGCACATCATGTGTAACTTTGTCCACACCATGATTTAGGAAACATTTACTAAAATGTGATCTTTTGTATACTGAGAATTTACCAAAACAAACTCTTCATCTCAGTGAGTTCATATTGTTTGTCGTTCTCGGGCTTGTAAATGTAAAAAACTAGTAAAAGATCCAAACCTTTCCCATATCACCAAAAATGACAACCCTTTGTAATGAATTTTGACCAGGATAAGGTGAGGCTCTGAATTTATATGTTGAGCTCCAAATATATGTGCCATTGGTTAATCTATGCCCCAACTTGTATGTATACCTGCATAATAAGTGTGCAAAAATATTAACAATCTTTAAGTGGTACTTGGTATTATCGTCCAGGACATACAAAAACTTATAACCTTGCATAGGAACTCAGCCTTCAAACTTCTCTGGGTTTGTATGTTAGAATATTAATAGGGTTATATTGAGAGTATTAGTTGTGAGATAATTTTATTACTAGGTAATTAGGGAGAGGTGAGTTGGTCATAAATAGAGGAAGTTAGGGAGATGAGAAGATAATTAATATTCTGGGGAATCAGTCCATAGTGAGTGGATTGTGGAAGAGAGAGAACACTCTTAAAAGGATATTGATATATTATAAATTCTCTTTGATATTGCAATATAGCTTTCTATTTGTTTTCTTATAATTCAGATCCCAAAAGCTAAGAAGCATGCATACGATACGACATGACACAGTAGCACGTTACTTTTTAAAAATGTAGGAGTAAGACGTGGACACATCAATTACATGTTTATTAAAATATGCATTTTTAAAAAATATATATCCCTTTTGTACAAGATGGAAATTCAAAATCAAAAAGCTTATGAATTGATCTGCTTAAAAGAATGAGCTCAATGTATTTTATGCTCGAAGTCTATTATTTTTGTCCTATATATGTCTATTTATTATGTATAATAAGTGTTTAATATGTGTCTAACAAATGCTAGACTCATTGACTTTGCACAACTAGTGTCTAACACATATCTATTGTGCTAAGACGTGTTCAAGTGTCTTAACACGTGTCCATGTTGAACACTTAGCCAAATTGAAGTGTCCATAATTCTTAGCCTAACAGTATAACTTTCATAAGCCTCTCAACAGTATAAATAGTCTTAAATCTTATTACATTTGGACCTGTTTAACGAGATGGTCTACAGCTAATATAATTATGCATAGCAGTTTGGTATTGATTTAACTTACTCTTGGTTGGGCCATAATTCCTTAAGAAAACTGGTATGTATAAATCCAGGGTCCCGCCATCCCTCTGTCCTTGCAGGTGCACCTAAAAGTGTATTCTATGAGATGAAATATCTTTAGATGAGAAATAGAAAACAGCACAAGTTTGGGTTACTTACAAAACATGAGATTGGAAAATAATAGTACATATAATGATAGCAGATTGCCAATCCCCCATATAACTGACTCTTTTATGTTAATTATTAATTAAGATCATGTAGATTTTTAACATTGCATAGGAATGGAGTAACAGCTACTAAATTGTTTGGCAGGGTAATGGTGCATAAGGTCTGGATTTAAGGAATTCACATACCACACATGCTGTTACGATCAAAAGTCAATGTCCCAGCTGGGGATTGCATAAGGTATTTTCCATTTTGGCTCCATGCAACCAAAGGTTCGGCCTCATCAATTCCATATCCACTTGTCCATGTTACAGTCATCTGAGTATCAATGGTTAAATCATATCATTTTCATATAGATTTAACTAACAAAAAAGTATGAGCGATTATCACAAACCTCATTGACATGTACATATGAAATTATGCAATAGAGCTGGTAAACTAATGGAAACTAATGAGTTGAAGTTTATCTATTCACTAAAAAGGCCTAGGCAAACCAGTAGTGAGAACACAAGTACTAGCTCTTACTTCATTCCAATTTTTCCCTTGTGCCAAGCGTGGGTAAAGTGGTGCATCAGGATTTGCAAAAGTTACTCGGTTTGATATTGCCACCACCTTTGGCTAAATATGAGAAGGGAAAGAAAAGGGAAAGAATTAGATAAAATGTAAGCAAACAAATTCACCAAAATATTTCCAAGGTTAAGTGCAATATGCAAGTATCAATGTTGCTAAAGGAGAAAACAGGTGAATATTCGCTGGCCCAGTTGATTGTATATCGATATGATCAAATTATTGAGTGCATGAGATAAATTGTCTGGTATATGTACACTGATACGAGAGAAACCAGACACACTAGCTGACTAACATAAAAAGGCGAGACACTAGGTCATGAGAATTACATCTTGCTATAGTTCTATTGTTAGAGTTTTCCATTATTGTAAACATCTTGTTATATTTTCCTTTTCTATACTTTCCTTCTTTGGTCACTCTTGTACACTTGTATTTATTCATATCTTTGGTGAATGGGATAGAGTATTCTGATTCTCTCTCAGTTTTACATGGTATCAAAGTGCTTTTAAAAAAAATTAGGGTTTTATGAACCTTAGGGTTTGATAATTTAGAACCCGTTTGTGTTACATCTAGGGGTTTGTGGAGTGATGAGTTTATACTTTTGCTCACCACCGTCATCATTGGTTTGTTCACCACCGCCGCCGCCGAAAAAAGGGAGGGTTGTTTTTCTTTGCTATTTTTCAACACTGCTCAATCCATCGAGGAGCACAGCCGCCGATCTACAAAACCCAAAATCCAGTGTTTCTTTTTTGAGGTAATGGCTGATAAGAAATCAGTAGTCATGTCTGAGATGGTTCCTATGGTGTCAAAAGTAACTGAATACAAGTTGAATGAATCCAATTACTATTCATGGAGATCAAATGTTCGCCACTTTATTAAGAGCATGGAGATGGATGATCACCTCACAGAAGAGCCACCGATTGATCCTACTAAAAAGATTTGGTGGGGGGACGATTCAAGAATGCTTCTACAGATCAAGAATTCTACTCACCGTGAAATCGTTGAATTAGTAAATCACTATGAATCAATCAAGGAACTATTGAAATATTTGAATTTTCTTTATTCTGGGAAAGAGAACATTAATAGAGTGTTTGATGTTTGTAAGACTCTATATCAACCTGATCAAGATAAAAATCTCTTACAAGCTACTTTATGGAGGTAAAAAATACATGTGTGGAATTCAATGCCTTGATGTCAATCAGCACGGATCCAAAAATTCTAATAGCTCAACGTGAAAAGTTGTTTATCATGAGTTTTTTAGTTGGTTTTGCACCTAAATATGAGATGGCCAAAGATCAAGTGTTGTCAAGCTCAAATATCTCATTGTTGGAAGAAGCTTATAGTCGAATACTACGTACAGAGAAGCTACAAGTAGTTGTGTCACTGATTCTAGTAGTGCTTTGATTGGGCGCACACAAATGATTATAGAGGTAATAAGGGGTTGAATCGAATAGCTCCAAAGGTCATCATAATAACCAAAGATCAAATTCAGGAGGTGTTGTTTGCTATTACTGTCGTAAACCTGGCCATACGAAACATGAATGCAGAAGATTGATGAATAAGGTCATCACAATAACCAAAGATCAAATTCAGGAGGTGTTATTTACTATTACTGTCGTAAACCTGGCCATACGAAACATGAATACAGAAGATTGATGAATAAGGATCAGAGTGTCATCTGCACATGTTGCTTCTACTCCTGTTAATCTTGACAAGTCAATTACGATTTCTGCAGAAGAGTTTGTTAAATTTCAACAGTATCAAGAGTCATTGACAACATCATCTTCTACTCCTATACGGCCATCGCAGAGACAGGTAACATCTCTAAATGCCTTCTTTCCTCCACATTAAAATGAGTCATTGACTCTAGCGCTAAAGACCATATGACAGGTAACCAGTTTATTCTCTTACCTTTATATATCTACTTCTTCACCTAATGTCACTATAACTGATGGAACCTCCACTCCTGGTTTAGGATCAGGAACCGTCCATCTTACTAAATCAATTTCTTTGTCATCAGTTTTAAATTTACCACTTTTCTCGTTTAATTTGATTTTGGTCAGTAAACTCACTTGTGATCTTCATTGTCGTGTCTCCTTTTTTTTTTCCTAGTTATTGCTTATTTCAAGATCTTACGACGAAGCAGACTATTGGTAAATGACGTGAATTTGGAGTTTTTTGCATCTTTGAACCACAAATACCAACAACCATCGCTTTAGCATGTTGTCTCCCTTTGAAGAGCATTGTCGTTTGGGTCATTCGTCTATCTCTATGTTAAAGAGTCTTCGTCCACAACTTCAACATTTGTCTTCTTTAGATTGTGAATCGTGTCAGTTTGTTAAATTTCATCGTTTGAGTTTGTATCCTCGAGTCAATAAACAAGCTAGTGCTCCTTTTGAATTAGTACATAATGATGTTTGGGGTCCATGTCCTATTGAGTCCAAAGGAGGGTTTAGGTATTTTGTTACATTTGTCGATGACTATTCTAGTGTTACGTGGTTATATTTAATGAAAAATCATTCTGAGTTACTTTCTCATTTTCATAACATCCATGCTGAAATTCAAACTCAGTTTAGTGGTGCTCTTAAAGTCTTACGGAGCGATAATGCCAAGGAATATATCTCCCATGCATTCAAATCTTATTTAGATGCCCATGACATTCTTCATCAATCTTCTTGTGTCGATACTCCATCTCAAAATCAGGTTGCAGAACGAAAGAATCGTCCTCTTCTTGAGAAAGCCAAAACCTTGATGTTTCAGATGCATGTTCCAAAATCCTTTTGGGCTGATGTTATTTCCATAACTTGTTTCTCAATAAATCACATGTCCTCTTCCATTCTTAAGGGTGAGATACCTTTTCGAACTTTATGCCTTAAATAACATTTGTTTCCCATTCCACCCAAAATATTTGGTTGTACCTATTTTGTTCGGGATGTTCGGTCTCAACATACCAAGCTAGATCCAAAGTCTTTAAAATGTATTTCGTTTGGTTATTCCCGTGTTCAAAAGGGGTATTGGTGTTATTGTCTTAGTCTAAATAAATATCTTGTCTCTCCTAATGTCACGTTTTCTTTAACATTCCTCATTTTTTTCATCGCCATCTTTCTCTTCAAATAAGAGTCAAGGGGAGCATAAGGAATTAGAGGATGATTTCCTTGTCTGCACAATTGTTTCCCCTTCCGATCCTCTTCCTGATTCATCTCTACCTATGGCTATCTCTACTCTTCCACCCATCGTTAAGATCTATACTCGATGACAACCTCCTTCAGTTTCATGCCCGGTACCAGAGGCTTCTTTGTCTCCTTCATTTCCATGCCCTGTACCTGAGTCTTCTTCGTCATTGGATTTAAAAACAAGTGATGATCTTCCTATTGCTCTTCGTAAAGGTAAACGTAAGTGTGCTCATCCTATTTCCTCTTTTGTTTCATATAACCATTTTTCGTCTTCCACATGTTCATTCATTGCATCCTTAGAGTCTGTATCCATTACTAAAACTATTCATGAAGCTTTGTCTCATCCTAGTTAGCGTGCCGCAATGGTGGAGGAGATGACTGCCTTAGATGATAATTGTACTTGGGATCTAGTTTCTCTCCCGGCAGAAAAGAAGGCTATCGCTTGCAAATGGTTGTTTGCGGTTAAAGTCAATCTTGATGGTTTTGTTGCTCGATTAAAAGCACGTCTTGTAGCAAAAGGCTTCACACAAACTTATGACGTTGACTATGCTGATATTTTTTCTCTTGTAGCAAAAATGACATATGTGAAATTGTTTATTTCATTAGCTTCAATAAATCATTGGCCTTTACATCAACTTGATATTAAAAATGCATTTCTTCATGGTGATCTTCAAGAAGAGATGTATATGGAGCAACCACCAGGGTTTGTTGCTCAGGGAGAGAATGGAACGGTGTGTCACCTTCGTAAATCTTCATATGGATTAAAGCAGAGTCTAAGGGCTTGGTTTAGTAAATTTAGTCAGGTGATTGAAAGCTTTGGAATGCAAAAGAGCATGTAAGATCATTCGGTCTTTTTTAAGAGATTTGAGGGTGGTGTCATCTTGTTAGTCGTATATGATATTGTGATTACTAGTGACGATGCTTTAGGTATCCAGTCCCTAAAGACCTTTCTTCATAGTCAATTCCATACAAAAGATTTGGGCATGTTGAAATACTTCTTAGGAATTGAGGTAATAAGAAGTAAGAAAGGAATACTATTATCACAGAGAAAATATGTACTTGACTTGTTGACTAAAACAGAGAAGCTAGGGACTAAGCCATGTAGTACCCCAGTGATGCCCAACTTACAGCTCACAAAAGATGGAGAATTGCTAAAAGATTCTGAAAGATATAAGAGGTTAGTGGGAAAACTTAATTACCTTACCGTGACTCGACCTGACATAGCCTATTCAGTGAGTATTGTGAGTCAGTATATGTCACGCCCTACAGTTGATCATTGGACTGCATTGAAACAGATTCTGTGTTATCTGAACACTGCTCCTAGGCGTGGTTTATTATATAAGGATTATGGTCATACTAATATTGAATGTTTCTCCGATGTCAATTGGGTAGTATCTAAATAAGACAAAAGATCAACTATATTGTATTTTTGTTGGTGGTAATTTGATTTCTTTGAAGAGTAAGAAGCAAAATGTGGTGTCACGTTCAAGTGCGGAATCAGAATATATAGCAATGACACAGTCTGCATGTGAATTGATTTGGATATATCAACTTCTTGTTGAGTTGGAATTTGAAATCACCACATCGACAAAGTTGTGGTGTGATAATCAAGCAGCACTTCATATCCTGTCTAATCCAGTATTTCATGAAACTAAACATATTGAAGTTGATTGTCATTTTGTACATGAGAAAATTCAACAAGGTTTGATATCTACAGGATATGTGAAGACTGGAGAACTAGGAGATATCTTCACGAAAGCATTGAATGGAACACGTATAGATTATCTATGTAACAAGTTGAGCATGATTAACATATATGCTCCAACTTGAGGGAGGGAGGGTGTTATAGTTCTATTGTTTGGATTTTCCATTATTGTAAATATCTTGTTATATTTTCCTTTATTATGCTTTCCTTCTTTGGTCACTCTTGTACACTTGTATATATTCATATCTTTGAATGGAATAGAGTATTCTGATTCTCTCTCAAACCTAAGAGTTTACACAACTCATTTGCAAGTTGTGCAATGCTTGGCTTGAATCAACCGACGTCATCAAATTAGGTTCTGTATTCAAAGTTTAAATAACCCTCAATAGAAAAATAATTAATCTGTAACTCTTAGAAGAAACTAAGACTCGTGGTAAGCATCCAAATAGTTAAAAATTTTGAACTAAATCAACTCGATAGGAAGGCAGACTCTAGAAAGAATATGTCATGGTTAACTTAAATAATTTAAAATACTCAACCAAGATTTCCATACCCCATAAAAATCTATCATTACAATGATAAGGTATTATTCGCTTGGGAGGCTCAATTCGAAGGGGAGGGCGAAAGGCAATAATACAAATCCCAGAAGTAAAAAGAACAAGATAGTTGGGTCCTCGTGGATAATGATAAATTTAAGTACTATTCACTTAAGGTTCTGGGTTGTGAGCTCACATAACCCAGAAAGCAATTATTCACTTAATCTTTTAACTTTTAAATTTCGCATGATAGTGCAAAAGTTCAGAACACAATCCTGAAGCATCAAATCAGTGAAAGGTGAATAAGATCAGACAACACAGGAATGGTTGTAGAAAAATTGTCTATTGGGATCAAATTTGTTGTCCATAAATATTCTGAATCGATGCAGGGAAAAAAACCAATAAAGACAGCATACTTTTGATAAACCACCAGAAAATAATGCAAAAGAGAAGTCTGCTCTCTGATTTATCAGCTGAAGTTTCAAAAGCCCTCGTCCACTACTTTTGTAGTTGGGATTTGTGTAATTTGCATACAGAAACTGCAATAAAATTCCTATAATTAGCTTGTGCAAATTGAGGTTAAAAATACTCATGCAACAATATAAAAATCAAGTGGAATGGACCTTGATAGGTGCAGAACACAATAATGGTGGATATACTCTTGGATTCTCTACAGGGCAGGTAGAAGAACTGAAACAGATGAAGCAAAATTTTCCTTCCAATAAATGAAACAACCATACTAGCATAAACTAAACAAGAAAAATGCTTAGGAGTTGGGAAACTCCAGAAATTAATTCAATCCAATGCAGGTGAGATAGGCATATGCAAAATAGTATAAACCTGAAATTGGCTGGAGAAAATACTCCAATCCAATCATCAGAGGACGGTTCTGGAGAACTATACTCCAGCGTTACCCATTCTGTATTTTCCCCCTGCAACATCCTCAATCAAAAGTAGCGTTAAGAAGAAATACATGTTAGCTTGCAAGATTGGCATTTCTACAGAGTTAAAAACACAATCGTCCACGAAACTAGAACAAAACATATGGGATTGAAGCTTGCCTTCGATCCAAGAACCGATGGAGAGGCTTTAACATTAGCATGTTCATTAAGGGCGAATGTAGTTTTATGAATGGCAATTTTCGAGAAAGGATGGTTTCCATGTGATTTGACTTGTTGCAGTGTCGCTAGAATCCATAATATTCCCAGACAGACAAACTCCAGAGGTCTCATCACACCCAAGATCCGAACTGAACCAGAAATCAAATCGGTAAGAAGATTTTAGCAAAATCCCTCTCTATAAATCACCATATAAATAATCCACATAGCATTGACAGTGAGTGGAAAACAGCTCAACTTGACATCCACTGAAAGAGAGAAAAAATAAAATAAAATAAAATAAACAAAATCTGCAAGTTGACCTCACTCATGAAAAGCAGTTCAAATTGGTACAAAAGACAATCTCTCCCACTCGAAGTCCACAAGCTCTCAAGTACTTAGTTAATCACACTAAAACTGAACTTAAAATTTATATTCAATAACGATAAACGAAGATTAGAAATCGTTAGAGAAAGGTGATCAATAAGTACCTGCGAAAGAACTAAACTGCAAGAGATTCGAATTGGAATTTGAAAAAACTTGGAACTGCTACGAAACTGTTTTCCGACGATTATCGCCGACTGAGTGGGTCGTTTCAAATTCGAATTCAATTGGAACGGGTGATACAGATGATAAACAGCCATGAGTGAAGAGCTTTAAATAATCGAAAGGTATGCGGAATCTTGCGAGTAGATTCCTGTCATTACCGGTTCTGACGCTATGATTGCGAGATTTTACGTCGCCGGGGAGTCACCACTGTCGATCGGACTTCTCCCGCAGCAAATTCCATTTTTCTTTTACCATTACGTGCAATTTTTGTTGTTGTTGTTGTGGTGGTTTTTTTTTTTTTTTTTTTTTTTATCATTTTTGCACTAATTACTCCTAATGCTTAGTTTCTTGAAATTACTCATAAACCAATCTCTTTTAAAAAATTCCAACAAGACATTTTGTACATGGATGTCTTTAATTTGGATTGATTTTTAACTGCTCAACAAAAATATCTATGAAAAAAAAATGATTGTAAGCTATTTAGAAAAGTTGATTAGGTTTGAGTTATGCTCAACAAAAAAAAAATCAACCTGAATACGTTTTTATTTTCTATTTTTTCAATTTTAGCATAGCTCAAGTATAAATTTTAGATAAAAGAAAAGTGGGCTCTTTTCAAATAAACAAAAATAAACCAACTTATTTATAAATATAATAAAATATCATTTATCTACCAGTGATGGATGTCTATTGTAATTTATCGTATATTGATAAATGTCATCGTGGTTTATCACTAATAGACAATGACATTGTGTTATACTTGAAAATATTTTTAATAGTTTTACCATTTAAATGAATTACTCAAAAAGTTAATTGAGTTGTTTTTTTAAATCTAAACATACTTCAATAATATACTCTCTATACGGAGAGGTTAATTAGGTTGTTATCATCAGTGTGTATATATATATACGCTCAATTAAAATGTTAAATGTTTGAATTTCCATCTCACGTGGTCAACTTAAAGAAAAGTAATTTAAGTAGTTTCTAAAAGGATCAAATTACAAGTTTATTTACTAAGCATTAAGATTTATGTCTAGCAGATCTTTAAACTTTCAATTTTGTATAATGGTATCTAAAATATTTGAATTTTTTTAAAATTAATTTATCAATTGAAAATCAATTTGAACTTTTTGTTTGGTACATTTCTTAAAAATATTAAAGTAAAGAGACTAAATTTATAATTTTAAAAGCTTATATATCAAATATACACAAACTTTAAAGTTTAAAGATCCTCGTTTGGTAATCATTTAGGTTATAGTTGGTAACCATTTGAATTTTGAAAATTAATCTATTTCTTTTCAATTCTTTACCATGATTTTGAGTTCTATGGTCATGATTACACACAATTATATATTTTCACAGCCCAATGTCATTCTCAACCAAAGATGAAAATTTTCCAATAGGGTACTTTTTATAATTTTCAACTTTTCTCAATTGTCAATTTTATTTTAAATCTAAACTTTTATTTTTAAAGAAAGTAAATTTGAAAAAAAAAAAAAAAAAACTTATATTAAGTTTAACCTCATTTAAGCCCTTTTTATTAAATTTTTCCATCATTCCACCTCAAAATTGAATAAATATGCATCCAAAACTTTCATTTCCACATTATTTTACCTCAAAATATTCATAAACTTTATATTATTATGTAGTTATTTTTCCATTTATTTTTAAACTTTTTGCTCTCACATTGACATTTACACATATATTTACAATATACATATAAATGTTGTCTTGCTTTATAGAAATAATGATCAAACATGGTCAATTATAGTTTAATTAAGTCACAATCAAAATTTCATCAACTAATTATAATAATTGTCATCAATTTTCATCGGTATCGATATTATCATAAAATTGAGATCTCGATATTTCCATGAAGATTGTTATTTCGAACCTTTGATCTAACTTGTTTCGAAAGTTTAAGTCAATGAATTACTACTATAAATATAATTTTATTAATATTTCGGACAAAAATATTTTGAACTTAAAAACAATATTATGTGGAAAAATTATTAAATTATAGGTCAAATTACAAATTTAGTTTTTTAACTTTGAATTTTGGTTTATTTAATTCATAAACTTTCAAGTTTACAAATTTAGTCAATCAATCTTGATTTTTATGATTTATGTATCTACTAGATACAATTTTTTAAAAAGGAAAATTATAATAAATGATAATTTGAATATGTTATTTTGTAGGTGGTCACCCATATTTGATATTTTGCAAGTATGGAAAAAACTTAAAATCTGGATTTTTATTTTTTATTTTTTATTTCATATTTGTCATAAGCAATCAACTGATAGAGAGAGAGAGAATCGGTGACCAAAAACCGGACATGGGGTGACCCACAAAGGTAAGTCGGTGGGTAGTGACAAATGGTGTGGAGCAATGCTAGTTGGTGAAAGAGGGATGTTGGAGAGAGAAAAAATAGAGAGAGAGAGGCGGTGATCCACAACTGGTGACCGGACGTGTGATGGTTGGTGGTAGAGAGGTGGAGCCATGAGTGGAGACAGATGGTGTAGAGGAGCGTTGAAGAAGGAAAAGTGCAGTTCTTATTTTATTTTATTTAAAAATATATATATATGTGTATCATTGTAAAGTATATCAACTCAATCAAGTGCATCATTATTAAGTTCATCAACAATATATCAATCGAGTATATTGACAGTATATTGGTTAAGTGTATCAATATCTAGTATATCAGTCAAGTGTATCAACTTTATCAGAGATATAAATGAGTGAATAACTGACTAATGTATCAACAATTTATCAATCAAATGCATCATTATTGAATATATCGATTAAGTGTGTCAAGTTTATTAACAGTATAAGTGAGTGCATGATTGACAAGTATATTAAATACATCAGTCAAGTGCATCGTTATCAAGTATGTCGGTAGTGTACCAAGTGTATCAAGTATACATTATTAGTAAGGACATTTACATATTTTACCTCTTTTATGTATGGGTTGAACTTCGTTTTTGCCATTTTTACAAGCATTAAATATGTAGGTTAAGGACCTAATTAGTCTAACTTGTTTTGTCCTTTTTACAAGTGCCCCTTGAAAGTATACAATTCTATTAGATATATTTTAAAATTTATATCAAATCAATTATTTTCTAAGACTTTTAATTTATCAAGAATCTATAGATAACGTTAAAAGTTTAAGGACTTGTTATAATGAGAAATTTTCAAAAATAGAAAAATAAAGAAAATTATTTACACAAAATAGCAAATAATTTTTTTTATAGAGGTTGATAGAAGTCCATCAATGTCTATTAGTGATAAAAACCGATAAAAGTACAGATAGAAAAATCGTCTGGCACACGACTTTTTATCATTATTCTTAACCCCTGGGTTCTTTTTCGCGCTTTTTCACTCCAGAAGGTTTGCGAGCAAAAAATGGCCTCCCGGCGTAGCCTGTGAGGCCGTTTGGGGCACCAAACGAGCTCTATTCCCAAAACCGTCTATTCATGTCTATTAGTATTTTTTTATAAATAGTTTGAGATTTTTTTCGATATATGAAAATTTTTCTATTATAAATTTATTAAAAATTAAAAAACTAAACATAAGCTTCAAAATTCAAACAACTCAAAATATATTATAAATTTTAAAATATTTTTAAGTGATGACCGATGATTAAAGGATGTCAGCTTTCATCATTACGTGTGAAGCCAAAGTGGATAGAGTCCTTTTCAAGGAAAAGCCCATTTGGCGCATTGATTGACCAAGAGGAAAGAAAAAGATGTAAAATATTATTTTTCAGTTTCCTTTTCTAGATAATCCTAATATTCATTTATTAAATTTTCGTTAAAATATTTTTGAAAAATTTATATACTACCTCTATTTATTATTTATCATCAAATAAAATTTAAAAACTAGATAGGATCTATAAAATAAATTAATATATCATTTGATGATGTATCAAATTATACATGAGAGTAATAGTTATTTATGCATAATTTTTTTCTATTTGTATGTGTTTGACATCGACATTTTCGTAAAAAAGAAGTATTGAAGCAAAAAAAGTAAGTTATAATATAAATAACAAATCTTTTAATTTGGTTAAAAAACATAAAAATTTATTTATTAATTTAAATAACTTCCTTTTTTTTTCCTTTAATATGAACATAGCTAATCCGACATAGACTTGTACCTCAGTTCAATCTCCACACTTCACATGTAAAAGAAAAAGATTTCTTTAATTTTTTTATAATTTTTTGAAAAATATCCATCAATATCGATATTTTATCAATATTTCTATAAAATTAAGACCTCGACATTTCTATGGATGTCAATATTTTACTTTACTTTTTACTTTTGGCCATAAAGTTAGAAGTTTGAATATATCCTCCTTAAACGATTGTGTTTAAAGAGAAAAGTTCTATCTTTGTTTTTAATTAAGATGATGTAACGTTAATTTAAGCATAATTCAATTAGTTAATATATATTGTTGATTGAAAAGTCAAATTTTAATTTGCATCTCCTAATCTGACAAGTTGTGGAACTTAAAGAAAAGAAGATGGAAAAAAAAATGTAAAATGGCAACACGAGACATCACCACAAAGTTTTTTAAATCTCCACTCATACATGCTTTTTCTTT
Organism: Benincasa hispida; assembly: GCF_009727055.1. Lineage (NCBI taxonomy): Eukaryota > Viridiplantae > Streptophyta > Magnoliopsida > Cucurbitales > Cucurbitaceae > Benincasa > Benincasa hispida. The sequence goes on along the minus strand of NC_052352.1, from coordinate 27,933,190 downwards.
TTTTCTTTTTTTTTCTTTTTTCTTTTTTTAAAATTTATCCTAACACATAGATGTTCAAAATTAAATTGTATGTCTTAATATTTGATCCAAATATACTGATTGAGTGCATGTTCAAATATTCATCCTTACATATTGAATTTAAAAAATGATAACTTTTATAGACACATTTAGAGTTATGGTCTACACATGCTTGATACTAAATAATCAAGTTTTTATTTGCCTTTAAGTCAGCTTTGGAGTCTTCACCTTGTTCTTTAAGGTAAACATGTCTTAGCAATTATAAATGCTTTGGACACAAGCACTTGATTAATTTAATGTCTATTTGTAGGTATTAGTTTTAGACTAGAGTTCCATTTGGGATTGTAATTGTAAGTGTAAGAAAACAATTATGGGAGAAAGGTTAGATGGTTACGTGAATTATTTATTAATCCATCAAGAAGAATGGTCTTTTGAAAAAAAAAAAAAAAAATCAAGAATTACTTTTCAATTTACTCTTTAACAAAAAATTATAAATATCAACTTTCCTAAAACTCTTAGATCACATTCTCTAACCATTCAATAAAATATATTTCTTCCATATATATTTTTTTGCGTCAATTCGTTCATGAAATTTTGATTTGGCTAAAATGAGCTTGGTTTAGTGGTATTGGTATACACTCTATTCTTAGAGGTCGGAGGTTTAGTCCTCATAAATTTTGATTTGATTATTTTTTGTTGGAATTTTTTTAAACTAATTTACAAAAAAATGTTCATTTTGGTCTCTATACTTTAGTTTTGGTTCATTTTAGTCCCGATACTTTCAAAATGTTCATTTAATCTTTGAACTTCAAAAAGCGACCAATTTGGTGAAGGATGCGCGAATCCGAAGTGGAAGCAGATCGTATTCCAATTTTGTTTTATACAGGAACTTAAATTATAGATGATGGAAAACATTAATATGCATTTTAAATTACGACATGCTAAAAACAGAAAAGAGAGGAAACTTAGGGTTAGGAAACACTTACCTTTAAAGACTAGCCTCTTGTATAATTCCTGTCCAATCATGAACTCAACGATCTCAAGCGAACTTCTTGGAACACAAGCAGCCAAAAAACACGCAGCCCTAAAATAGACACTACCACAACGAAACCTTGGTCTTCTCTATAGAGTGAGAATCACGAGAGTTTGTGGGCTTAAAGTAATTTTTGGGAGAGGAAGGGAGAAATATTTTAAGAGGAAAAAGATTTTGCAGAGAGATTTCTTGGGAGCTTTTTCACTCTATTTGCTTTGCATCAACTGTGAAGAAGAACGATCAAAACCCTATACGCAAAAACTCCCAGTTCCACGTTTTGCGAGAATCAAGGAGGGAGTTATCAAATAACTCCCTCTCAAAATAACCTTTAAATTTTAAAAACTAATTTTCAAGTTAATAAATTTAATACACACACAAACACATACACACACATATAGATATAAAACTAATTTACTATCTAACATATACTAAACTATATGTTATATCTAATATAACATATAACCTATAGTTTATGTTATATCTGAAGGAACTCTTATTCAAGAGTACATATGAGCGGAAGCGGATCTTTCCAATTTATTGTGACAGAATTTTCACATATACATTCAAACATACAGAATGCATTCATAGCGCTAAATTACTGGCATGCTTATAGGATCAATAAATAAGAGACCGAGAGATCATACCAGTTGAAGACTTTTCTACACAGCAAATATCGCTTTTGCTGGAACGGCAAGTTCTCGATTAATAACTCCCAATCGTCTACCTCGAACAGTCTCCAGACGAACAGAAGGAAACGGGGACGACACCACCACTCGGAATCTTTAGTTTCTCGGAGTGAGATTCCAAAGGGTGGACTTTGTTCGGATTTGGTAGAGGGGAGGAGAAAGGGAGATCATATACAACTATCAAACAAGTGGGAGAAAGGCTCATCTATCGTATAGACAAAATGCTTGATCATTTAGGTGAAATATACGATCGTGTAGGAAAAGGTAAGCGATCGTCTAAACAATCGTGTAGGAAAAACTAAGTGATCGTCTATACAACCGTTTAGAAAAACTCGGGTGCTAAACGATCGTTTAATAAAAGGTAAGCGATCATTTAATAAATAGCACGCGTGGGTGTAAGTGTTAAGCGATCATTCAACACTATTGTATAGGTAAGCGATCGTTCAACACTATTGTATAGGTAAACGATCGTTCAACACAATGGTATAGGCTCTGATTTTTACTAAGCGATGACACACTTTAACACTATTTGCGCATCCAATGTTTAACACACCGTGAGCTATTTAAACGTCTCAAATGGATTCTTCATCTTACTCATCCGTTATGAAAACAGAAGAGACGCTGACCAATTATCCCGTAACTGTTCAATTAATAAGTAATAAATATAATCTCATTATATTCATAACCTATGGCTTAATATCATATATTAACCATAGTATTTTTCCTCCACTAGATATAAATCATATTTAATCCAATTTCCTCCAAATTAATGTATCTCATACATAAAATTAATTATATCATATATAATTAACTAGTTCAATTATATCATATATAATCGAAATCCTTCTTGTCAATTTGAACATTTCAAACTGACCTAAAAACTGATTCTTAACTTTTATCCAAGTTACCAAGGGGACCTTATGGACCTATGCTCGAAGCTCCAACGGTATGTAGATAACTGACTAAACTCTTTAGCCACGATATCCACCATCCGTTAACTGCCAGACATTCCACTAAAGACCTATAGCTGAACTCTTCTTACCATAGATATATTTCTATGCCTATTGGATATAACCAATCATCAGTACGATGACCCTTCACAGATGCTCGTAAGTACAGCTGGGACAATTTACTGTTTTGCCCCTGTAGTTACATCTTACTCCTTAAGTACCACTGATCCCTCTAATGAATAATACAACATAGTCCTGCTATGTGTAAACACTTCTCGGGCCATGAGAAGGTGTGTGGCGCCACATCGTTTAAGCCCAAGGATCAGCACTTAAGGGAGCAATCTATCTACTTACCCCTGCTTCAGGGAAGGAGTGAACTCCTTCTTGTGAAGCTGAGTTCCCAGCTCCCAAATTAGACGAATCCCCAAAGTGATAGGTTTGAGTCGGCGCTCTGGCCACTCGCACCCATGCAAATGAAAGAACTGCCCTCAATGGTAGGAGTTCACAACTCACTTAGGATTTGGGTCATGTTACCTATGGTCATCCTAGTGAAGTGAAATCTCCGTCATGAACGGAGTTATATGATGAGACATTAACACTTTGTGGTCAGGTCTTACACAAAATCTTTGTATAAGATGACCCCGCTCGCATGTCCCCTACACGAATGATTAGGATCAGACCATCTGTGACAAGTCATATCACTTAAAACTATTCCACAAAGCGGGTCGCATCCATAGTGTTATCAGGGTAAGGTTTCCTTCCTATATCTATATACTACAAACCATTTTGGTTATCACTTAAGACATGATCCACTTGTATGCCACTACATACATGCTCAAGTTATATAAAGACAACTAGGGATATTAAGTTTATTGGTTTATAGTAAAGCAAATAAAATATCTAAATGTACAAAGTCAAGAAGTGGAGTTAATATCATATATTATACATCACAAACGTTCATACAAAATGTGTTTGCAAACTATAGGACACAAGACTTTAGGGTATTAACCCCAACAATATCATATATAATGTACCTATAGTTCAATATTCTCTCATTTAACCTATAGTATTTAATATGAATCAAATTCATATTAAATATAACCTATAGATTAATATTCGAATCATATTCAAATATTTATTTCCTCTCAAATAAAACTTATATTATAATGTATCAAATACGTTACATTAATTATATCATATATAATTAATTTCCTTTATTAATTTGAACTATTCAAATTAATCAAAAAAATATTCAATTCTCATTATTCCTAGATGAGCTACTGAAGGGACCTTATGGACCTATAGATTGATTGATTAATTAATTAAACTATTTAATTAAATCAACCAATTTTCATCAACTCCCGGAGACCAATAGCTGTAATTTTCACACTACAGATATATTTTTGTGCCCATTGGATATAACCAATTAACAGTACGATGACCTTTCACAAATTGCTCGTAAGTATAGCTGGGCCAAAATTACCGTTTTGCCTATGTAGTTACATCTAACTCCTTAAATACCACTAATCCCTCTAAAAAATAATAAATCATAGTCCAACTATGACAAAACTACTCTCGGGCCTGGAGAGGGTGTGGCGCCACTTTGTTCAATCCCTGAAATCAGCCTTTAAGGGAGCAATTTATCTACTTACACCGATATTGGGGAAGGAGTAAATTCCTTCTTGTGTAGTTGTGTTCTTAGCTCTCCAATTAGACGAATCCCCAAAATGGTAGGCTTGTTGAGTTGGCGATCTGATCACTCTCACCTATACAAATCAAAGGACCGCCTTCATAGGCAGGAGTTCACAACTCACCCAGGATTCAGATCATGTTACGTATGACTATCTTGGTAAAATGTAAGTCTCTATTATGAACGACATTATATAATGAGACTAAAATTTTGTGGTCCGGTCTTATACAAATTCTTTTGTATGGAATATCCCACTCACATGTCTCCACTGAATGATTAGGACAAGATCATTTGTAGCACTTTACAACAATTGTAACATCTACAAAGTGGGTCATACTCGTAGTGTCACAAGGATAATATCCAAACTTATCCATCTACTACAGACCATTTAGGTTATCACTTAAACATGATCTACCTGTATGTCTCTACATACGTGTTTAAACTACAAGATAACCTTGGATCTTAGATTATTGGTTTGTGGTTAATGCAATAAAATTGAAATAAAACATCATATATTTTATTAAATAAATAAGATGTTTGTACATTATAATTACAAACTATAGGACCCTATGAGATTTAGGGCATCAACCCGAATAATCTCCTACTCGACGTAAAACTAGTGATGTAATACCCGTACCACACTTTTCCCTTTTATACTATGTTTATCATTAAGTTAAGCAAAGTGTTGGGTTAAACATCTAAGTTAGATTGGATTTGTACATCCCGAAATAAAAGGTGAATTTTGGAAAATAGGAGAAAAATGGTTAAGTAAGGGAGTCTAACCCTCATTACCTATCATATGGGCTTTACAAGGGGAATTTTTGGCTAAGTGTTGAAGGAACTGAAGGATGCTTAAGCATCGAGTAAGCGCCAGGCGAGCATCGAGTAAATGCTGTCGAGCGTCGAGTATAAGTGAGGGAGAAGGAAGCGAATGTCGAGTATAAGTAATTGAAAAGGGTAGAGCATCGAGTAGATGCTGCCGAGTGTCGAGTATAGATGAGCAGGGAAGGAGGCGAGTGTCCAGGACGAGCGAGGAAGGCTCATGTGTTGAGTTAGAGCACCAAGTAAGGGCGCGTGTCGAGCGAGCTCCCAGCGTCGAGTTCCCCATCAAGTAGCGAGTCCTCCCATCGAGTATTTGACAGAGAGCCCTGGAATTATCTGTCGAGTAAGGACATCTTCCTATCGAGTTTCCCCAGCGAGTAACGAGTTGCTCAAAACACTCAAATTTAAACGCTCAGTTTTAGACCTCTCTTTTAATTATTTGGACAGATGACTTAATCTCGACCTTTGATCTCCATTAATGGGTGAGGTGGCTTAAAGAGATTTCAGGTGAAGGGGTTGGACAGTAGTATAAAATGGAGAAGAACTTTTAAGGCTTGCTTTGGGGACGATTTTCTCGAGCAAATTGGACGAACTTAATACCATTGGAAAGCTCATCAAGTCTAGTTGCTGAAATCAAGCTTTAGAAGGGAGATCTCACTGGAAAGAAGATCGGAGAAGGAACGAAGATCGGAGGTTATTTTTTTAGCTTTTTCAGGAACTTGTCAAAGAAACATAGATCTAGACCGAACCACTTAGATTTTTTGAGTTGAAACTTTAAGATATTCTCATGGACACCCTTCTAAATAAGTTTGTAGAAGGAACCTTGGTAAGAAAAGGTCTAGGTTTCGAGTTATATATAAATTTGGAAGTAACCCTAGAATCTTTACTCAAGCAGGAAGTTGGAGCTAGGGCCATCGGGAAAGATACGAGGGCCTAGGTTAAACCACAAGAAGTTTCATGCTAAAACTTTGAGGTAATGTTGGTAACGAAATTTGGAACATGTTTGGAGAAAGAACTTTCATGAAATGGGTTATAGTTTTCAAGTTATTTACGTTAGAAGTTGAATCTGGAAAATGTGAACGATTGGGCAATCCATTGCCAAGTATGAGCTTAGTTAAAGAATAGTCTAAAAAAGGAGGCCAAGTAACAACTAAACTCTTATTCTTTTATGTGTAGGAACTATGTTCATTGGAGAGGCCTACAAAGTCTAAGAAGAACCAAACCTAAGGATTTTTTAGTGACTCTAATGCTTACAAACGTTATGAATGATTTAACAAGTCATGCTTTAAGAAAAGTCACTTATTGGTAGCCAGCCTCAAACATTTACCTAGCTATTTACCTTGCTGATGTTTATGAATGCTTGGTAGATTAATAACTTATAGAGTATGGATAGTTATGGTTCGGGCATGATGTTTTAAGTAATTAATGTCTAATGCTTATGAGGTATGTTGCCCTAAACAGAATCTAAATGGTTAGCGTAGGCTACTCAGGGAAAGTTGGGTCTATAAGACAAGCTAAGTGAGGGGTCTAGGTGAAGGAATCCTAGTAAAATATGTTTAGCTCAATACCTTGAAGTGGTAACTGAGCTTAGAGACGGTTGGTGATAGAATCTTTACTACGTATACGTAGGATCAATATGACTAGGAAGGTGATGGATAGAGGATCCACATCCCAAGAGATGAAGCCAAGTTTCAGTAAAACTTATTAGTGACGAATGTTATGCATTGAGCTGGCTCCGTGTTAACAAGGACTATGAAGAGGGATGAACTCTGTCATTTATGGATAATTGTCGATAAGTTTATAGGTCTCAAGCAAATAAGCCACATGAGGTTGCTTAGCATCTTCCTTGAGTATGTGTTTGGTTGATCGCATGCCAAGGTGACATGATAACCTTATTACATAAAGGTATCCTATGTGAAGCATGCACTCTAAGGACTGTAGCTAAGTTTCCACAAATGCTAAGTATAAGGCTACGTTCTGGATGGTTTATAAAGGATGTGATGTTAAGCATGATATATCTTTAGTTGGTCGAACACTGAAGGCGGAAGGTGTCCAGGAAGTACCTAAGGTGTTGACGGTACTTAATGACTCCATGTGCATATAAAAGGTTCAGAAGAAGAGGCTGAAGTATGGGTCTCTTGGGCCATAAGTGAGAGGTCGATGTAGAGTCTCCTAGGCCATGGTTTAATAAGGTTATGTACAAGAGCAGACCATAGGAGTCACTCTCTTGTAAAGATATTTAATGCAGAAGATGAGGCCTACGGGTCTTCTAGAGTTGAGGTTTATGACACCATGTTACCGTTAAACTCTAGTAGGAAAAGTGTTATGTAATTACTTTCTTGGCTAACTTCTCATTCTTAGCAACGCTTTTCATTTCATGATCTCTTTGTTAAACATAACTGATGTATATGTCTTATATGCTCAAAGGTTAGCCACACTAGGCTTTTAGCTCACCCTGTTTTAATGTTTTCTCCACATGTAGCGGTCACTCCCCAGAAGACGACTCTGCTGTTGCTCTGACACTTGAGACCAAAATGTTAGAAGTTTATGTGAGAGTTTTGTAATAAGTAGTACACATGTATAATGTCTTGTAGGGACAAGTTGAGCTTGGTGGGCTTCTTGCTTATCTGCATATGTAAAGTGTATAAGTTGTATTATTGAAGAGTAATATATAACTCGTTTATTGATTGTCATTTGTTCTCAAGTTGATGATTGAGTATATTTATATATGTGAATTTCAAGGTTCTAAGTCAGGTTAAGCAGGTTAGTAGGTAGTAAGTACAAGCAAGAGGGTTGGTAACTACTACGGTCACACCTTCTTGCAGGTTTAAAGGGTAATCTGAGAGGGGGTGTGATAACTAGGGTGTACAATATATAAGTCAAACTAATATACAAAGTATACAAACAATAAACTAGGGCATAACACACCCAGTACAAATCTGCCACTTGCCCTAGTCTAAACATGGCCTATTCTAAAGACCCGTACTCTGTAGGTGACCCTTGAACACCTTAGCCGTGAAGACCTTTGTAAATGGATCAACAACGTTGTGCTCCGAAGTTATCTGCGTGACAATCACATCCCCTCGATGCACAATCTCTCGAATGAGATGATACTTCCACTCTATGTGCTTCCTGCGCTTGGGACTCCTAGGCTCTCAGAAATTAGCCAAAGCACCACTATTACCACAATAAAAGGTGATGGGCTTTGACATGTCTGGAACCACTTCCAGATCAATCAAGAATTCCTCGAGCCAAATAGCTTCCTTAGCAGTTTTACAAGCCGCTACATACTCAGCCTCCATGGTGTTGTCAGCAATGCACCATTGTTTGGTGCTCCTCTAGACCATCACCCCTCCGTTAAGAGTGAACACTAATCCTTATGTGAATTTTGTAGAATCCTTATCAGTTTGGAAATCAGAGTCTGTGTATCTTATAAGGATCAGATCCTTAGAATCATACACGAGTATGTAGTTCCTCGTTCTTCTTAGATACTTGAACTCATTGCATAGGATGCCCCCGCTCTCATGTCAATACATGAACAAATCAGGATCACTTCGTTTATAATATTTTACAACAAATTATAACAACTATAGAGTGGGCTGCATCCAATAGTGTTACCAGAATAAGGCACCCAATCTTATTCATATACTATAGATCATTTTAACTATTTACTCGAACCTGATCCACTCTTATGTCTCCACATAAAGTTCAAGTACTCATGTAATAGTCATGGATCTATTAGTTTATTGGATTTATTTCTAAAACGAAATAAGCAATTCATATATTCAATAACAACTTTATCGATTTACAGAACGATTTATTGTTTACAAACCACGAGTTTTAGGACATAAAACCCAACAAATTGCACTTAAAAATCCTAAATCCAATAAACTAAGAACCCTTGACTATTACATGAATACTTGAGCTATATGTGGAGACATAAAAGTAGATCAAGTTCGAGTAAATAGCTAAAATGGTCTATAGTATAAGGATAAGGTTGGGTACCTTATCTTGGGGACACTATGGATGCAACCCACTTTGTACTTGATACAAACGATGTGATCCTGAATCATTTATGTGAAAATATGCGAGTAAGAGCGTCCTATGCAATGAGTTTACATAAGGCTGGACCGCGAAATAGTCACTTTTACTTTATAACGACATTTACTGTTAAGATTGACTATTTCAATATGATGATCTAGGTAACTCGATCTTCATTCTGAGTAACTATGAACCCCTGTTTATTCAGAATTATCCTTTAATCTGCATGTGTGAGAGTGATCTGAGTTTTCTGACTCAATAAGCCTTTTATTTTAGAGATAAGATCGGGTAGATAGTTGGGGACATAGTTCTACAAGATGGAATTCACTCATACCCAATTCTAGGAATAGTAGATAGATTATTCTCTTAAATGCTGACTTTGGGTCTTAAACAAGGGGTCCCATCCTCTCACTGGCTCGAGAGGGACTCAGTTTGGTGGTTGGATCACGAACCAATTATTCATTAGAGGATCAGTAAGACTTAAGGAACAAGATGTAATTATAGAGGTAAAACGGTAATTTTGACCCAATTATAATTATGAACAACCTGTGAAGGGTCAACTTACTAATCATGGTTATATCGAGCGGATAGAAATATATCTACAGTGAGGAGAGTGCAGCTACTGGGCTACAGTGGAATGTCCCGGTAGTTAACGATTGTTAGATAACTAGGTTAAAGAGTTTAACCAGTTAATCTTGGATTGTTGAAGCTCATGATCTGTAGATCCATTAGGTCCCTCTACTAGTTCATATCAGACTAAACCTTAGAATAGTGTGATGAGAATTTGAATTGTTCAAATTCGGCTTAGGAAATAACCGTTATTTATATTCGATGTACTTAACGTATTATTATTTAATTATGAATTAAATAATTTAGAGAGCTAGAAATATTTAAATATGATTTAAATATTGGTCATATGAGTAATGATTCATGATCTGAATTGATGTTAATTATTAATTTAATATTTGATATTAAATTAATATTATTAATTAAATTATTTAATTAATTATTTAAAATTGATTCTATTTAAAGTTAATTATTAGAATTAATTTATTTAAAGTTGATTGTTAAAACTAATTTTATTTGAAAACTAATTATTTGAATTAATTTTATGGAATTATTCTCTCAAACTTCAAGATGGTGAGGTTTTTTTCCACATTTTTTAGCTTGATTAACACTTCAATTCCCACTAAAATAGTGCTGAATTTGGTGTCAATGTGAGATGAATTCAATATTGCATGTTTTCTTCTTTAAATAGAGGAAGTAATTGCTGAGGTTGAACTTCTTTGTTGGTGTGTGAAGCTGAATTATTCTCTCAAACTTCATTACATGAAAAACATCCTCCAACTCTTTTTTTCCTTTAAATTCATCACAAAATTGGATCCCACAATCCGTTCTAAGGTCGGAGAATAGCGGGGAAGACTCTACTGATGGTCCATGAAATGTTCGTGATCGAAAACAACTAAAGGGCAGCTTCAATTTCGAGCTATATCAAGGTTTGCTCTTAAAACTCTATTTTTTTTTCAAGTTTGAGCAAACATGCTTAATCTTTAAATTAATGAAATTAGAGTGCTTAAGATCCTAATTACTTCTGCTTGCATGTTTCTAATTCCATCAGTTGGTATCAGAGCATGTTTTAAGCACTCAATTTGCATTCATTTAAGCTTGGTGGGTGATTTTTCATGAGATGAATGTTGTTGGTTGCTAAAGTTGGATATATTACAGTTTTGACATCAAATTGAGCTTCAATTTATTGCAATTATTGTAATTGCTTGGTTGTTTAGGGATTTTAATGTGTGAAGAAAAGTCTGTAAATTCGCTAGAGTCATTAGAGTTATTTTTAGCATGTAATTTGAAGAGTTTTGGAGCAAAACACTGTTGGAACTAAAATAGAGAGCTGGGACCCAAGCCGTAGCATTGCAACTTTCCATCACAATGTTGCAATGCTGCGCATCTTTTTTTCCAAAAACACGTGCGCAAAGGAAGAACGGTGCAATTGAACCAGCTCGGTCTGGTTCGCCTTCAATCCAGTCGGTTCTGCCCTAATTGAAGCCTTAGAGGTCCGGTTCAAGCTTTTTTCACCTAGTTTGGGCTGGTTCGAAGTATTCGAGAGCGATTCAAGCCTGTTTTTAAATTATTATTGTAATAATTTAGTTGTTTGATAGCCTAGGATGCCAAAATTGATTCACTTTAGTGTGTTTAATTAGTTATGCATTATGAATGTATGTTTTAATTAAATTAAATTTATTTATGCATAAAGTATGCCATATAGATTTAAAATCCTACCATAGGATAAGCAGGTTTCATGCATTGAAAGTATGTTATAAGTGTTATAATGTATAGTATGCATATGTAGGATTTCATAAGAATTAATATAAGTTGTTATATTAATTTATGAAATGTTTGATATATGTTATGGATTTTGTCTAAGTTATAAGTGATAAAATAAATTAGACTTTTAAAATCTATAACAAAAATAAATTGCATGCTCATATATGGTTAACAACCACAACTTGTTTTAATAGTTAATATAGGTCGATAACTTGTAAAACTAAGGTTATAACAAAACTCACTTGGCAAGATCCTGTCTAAGGCTGGAGGTACTTATTGACGGTTTACAAAGCACCTACTACCTGGGGATCGATCCGGTATCTGAGTTATGTTAAACACGATTTTATGAACATGCGTGAGCGATTTGAGGTGCTAAAAGGAGTTTATCACATAGACATCATAGGTTAAATCTAATATAAAAGTTATACTTGGATACACACCTAAACTTAGGTTGTATTTCATTAGCCAGAATATACCTAAGTAAGAATATATCCAAACCTTCTAGAATACTTAAATGAGAGAAAATTTGATTTTAGCTCTCACGTCCCTAAGAGTTCACACCATGAGATCCATGCTCGGCTTCATGTCGTCCTGGTCATGACCTCTATTCAGAAAATGTTTGCATGGGTCAATAACAAGTGAATAGGGGAAGTTATTTATAGTAAGTGAGAGAAGGAAGTATGTCAACATATCCTACGATCTCCTCCATTAGGTTGTACCATGAGATTCCCATACTTCGTCTACGTTTCATCCTAGAGTGACCACCCATTCGGAGGGTCGTGACATGGGGGTCGAAACACCACAAACTTTAGAAATGAATAGGGTCTCTTAGGTTCGTTCTCAGCATTATCTTCCATTCAGTAGCTTGCTGGGACCGATCTTTGAGATTTGAAAATGGAGGGTTACACTTAAAATAATTATTAAGTGTTAGCAAGTTTTTAACCAAACAAGCAATAACTAAATGATATAGGAATAAGAGTTATTCTAGTATTAGTATTTAGTCAAGAATGTCTTAGTTCAATGAAGGAGTAATTGACTACTCCTCGGTAGAGATTATTTTGACTCACTGAAGTATTGTTGCAAATTAATAATGAGTTGTAGATACATTATTAAATTTGCTAAAACTTGATTGGATTTAATAGTAATTTACTAATAGAACTTGTTTATATTTTCAGCATGACTAGCTCATTAGTTCAACTACTCGCTTCTGAAAAGTTAAACGGAGACAACTACGCAACATGAAAATTGGATTTGATGATCTTAGGTTCATCTTAATTGAGGAATGTCCTCCAAATCCGGACTTGTCAACAAACCAAAATGTTCGAGAATCCTATGACAGACGGATTCAGGAAAACGATAAGGCCTGAGTCTATATCTTAGCAAACATATTTGATGTTCTAGCTAAGAAACACAAGAGCATGGTCACAGCTAAGGGGATCATTGATTCGTTATAGGCAATGTTTGAAAAATCGTCCTCATCTGTCAAGCATGATGCTTTCAAATATGTTTACAACTCCCACATGAAGGAAAGAACCTCTGTTAGAGAATATGTTTTGGATATGATTGTCCACTTCAACATAACGGAGGTAAACGGTGTTGTCATAGATGAGAAAAGTCAAGTTAGTTTCATCATGGAATCTCTTTCGAAGTGTTTCCTACAGTTCCACACAAATGCGATGATGAACAAGATTGAGTACAATCTGACCACTCTCTTGAACAAGCTCCAGACATACCAGTCTCTTATGAAGACTAAGGGATAAGAAGGGGAAGTAAATGTTGTTACCTCAAAGAAGTTCCAAAAGGGATCATCCTCAAGAACTAAGTATGGACCTTCTACTTCAAATAATAAAAGTATTCAAATGAAAAAAGAAGGAAAAAGGGAAAGATAAGGCTCCTATTGAAGGAACTCTTAACGAAGAGCATCCATGAGCACGTTCGGATCTTTTCGATTTCATTGTGACCGAAAAACAACATATACATCCAACAGACAGTTATGCAAAATAACATTAATTAACGACATGCTTTGAACACTAAAATACAAGGGAAAAAGTTCTCATACTAGCTGAAGACCCTCTTCAAGCTTTGAACTCAGACACAGTGGAAGAACCTCCACTCACACTCTTCACCCAATAAACAAGTCGGCTATAGCAGCATGATCATCTACAAGAATGGCAGCAACACGAACAGTCATGAACGAGTGAATAGCAGCGGGGACGAAACCACCAAATAGAGCCCTTGGTATTCTCGGAGTGAGAATCCAAATCGTGGTCTTTGAATTTGGTAGAGGTTGGAGAAAGAACAAATCGTGTAGACGATAAGTAAGTGGGAGAGAAAAGGAGCTATTGTATAGCTATGTGCTTATCGTTTAAAAGAAACTAATCGATCGTGTAGGTTTTACTAAGTGATCGTTTAGTTAATGGTAGACGATCGTTTAGAAAATGCGACATACTGTGCGATGTTTAGTAAAGCTAAGCGATCGTTTAGGCGCGAGGTGTGCGATCGTTTATGTTTTCACACCGATGCGATTTTTTCGAACATTTGCAAAATGAAACAAATTTTCATTTTATTCTTCGGTTACAATAACCAGTTCGGATTCTCCCACTAGCACACGTCCGAGAGAATTTTTAGGCCAATTATCATATAATTAACCAATTTAATAATTAATGAATATAATCATATTATATTCTTACCTTATAGTTTGATATCACATATCTACTATAATAATTTCTTCTCTACTTGATATAAATCATATTTATATCTAAATTCCTCCAAAATAATGTATCTTATACATTTAGTCAATTATATCATATATAATTAATCAGTCCAATTATATCATATAATCAAACTCCCTCTTGTCAATTTGAACATTTCAAATTGACCCAAAACTAATTCTCAACTTTACCCAAGCTACCCAGGAGACCTAATGGACCTGTGGCTTGAAGCTCCAGTGGTACTTGAATAGCTCACTAAACTCTTTAGCCACGAGATCCACCATCCGTTAACTGTCAGGCATTTCACTAAAGACCAATAGCTAAACTCTTCTTACCACAGATATATTTCTATGTCCATCGGATATAACCAATCATGAGTATGATGACTTTCATAGATGCTCGTAAGTACAGCTGAGCCAATTTACCGTTTTTCCCCTGTAGTTACATCTCACTCTTTAAGTACCACTGATTCCTCTAATGAACAATACAACATAGTCCAACTATGTATGAACACCTCTCGGTCCAAGAGAAGGTGTGTAGCGCAACATCGTTCAAGCCCTAGAATCATCCCTTAAGGGAGCTATCTATCTACTTACCCCTGCTTCGGGGTGTTGGGGTTGATGCCCTAAAGTCTCGTGTCTTGTAGTTTATAAACAATATATACGAACACTTGTGATTGTTAATATATGATATTTACTTCACCTCTTGTTGTTTTGCTCATTTACTTGTTTTATTTGCTTTACCACAAACCAATAAACATAAAATTGCTGGTTATCTGTATGTGACTCAAGCATGTATGTGGTGACATACAAGTGGATCATGTCTTGAATGATAACCAAAATGGTCTGTAGTATATGGATATAGGAGGGAAACCTTATCCTGGTAATGCTACGAATGCAGCCCACTTTGTGGAATGGTCACAAGTGTTGTGTCTTGCCACAGATGATCTGATCCTGATCATTCATGTTGGGGACATGCGAGCGGGGACTTCCTATACAAAGAGTTTGTATAAGATCTAACCACGAAGTGTTAATGTCTCGTATACAACACCGTTCATGACAGAGACTTCACTTCACTAGGATGACCTAGGTAACATGACCTCAATTCTGAGTGAGTTGGGAACTCCTGCCATTGAGGGTGGTCCTTTGATTTGTATAGGTGCGAGTGGTCAAGTCACCGATTCAAACCTACCATTTTGAGGATGCGTCTGATTTGGGAGCTGGGAACTCAACTACACAAGATGGAATTCACTCCTTCCCTGAGGCAGAGGTAAGTAGATAGATGGCTTCCTTAAGGGATGATTTCGGGGCTTGAACGATGTGGCGCTAAACACCTTCTCTTGGCCCGAGAGGTATTCACACATAGTTGGACTATGTTGTATTGTTCATTAGAGGAATCAGTGGTACTTAAGGAGTGAGATGTAAAGTAAATTGGCCCAGCTGTACTTACAAGCATCTGTGAAAGGTCATCGTACTCATGATTGGTTATATCCAATGGACACAAAAATATGTTTGTGGTAAGAAGAGTTCAGTTGTTGGTCTTTAGTGGAATCACTAACAGTTAACAGATGGTGAATCTCGTGGCTAAAGAGTTTTGAATCGATGTTGAATAACTTACTAAACTCTTTAGCCACAAGATCCACCATCCATTAACTGTCATGCATTCCACTAAAGACTGACATCTGAACTCTCCTTACCACAGATATATTTCTGTGTCCATCGAATATAACCAATCATCAGTACAATAACCCTTCACAGATGCTCGTAAGTACAGTTGGGCCAATTCACCATTTTGTCCCTATAGTTACATCTAACTCTTTAAGTACCACTGATCCCTTTAATGAACAATACAACATAGTCTTACTATGTGTGGACACCTTTTGAGCCATGAGAAGGTGTGTGGTGCCACATCGTTCAAGCCTCGGGATCAGCACTTAAGGGAGTAATCTATCTACTTACCCCTGCTTCGGGGAAGGAGTGAATTCTATCTTGTGTAGCTGAGTTCTTAGCTCCCAAATCAGACGAATCCCCCAAGTGGTAGGTTCGAGTTAGCAACCTGGCCACTCGCACCCATGCAAATCAAAGTACCGCCCACTCACTCAGGATTGAGGTCATGTTACCTATGGTCATCTTAGTAAAGTGAAGTCTTTATTATGAATGGCATTATATGATGAGACGTTAAAACTTCGTGGTCAGGTCTTATACAAACTCTTTGTATAGGACGCCCCAGCTCGCATGTCTCTACACGAATGATCAGGATCATACCATCTGTGACAAGTCATAACACTTGTAACCATTCCACAAAGTGGGCCGCATCCATAGCGTTCTTAGAATAAGGTTTCCCTTCTATATCCATATACTACAGACCATTTTGGTTGTCAATTAAGACATGATCCACTTGTATGTCACTACATATATGCTTAAGTTACATAACGACAACCAGGGATTTTAGTTTATTGGTTTATGGTAAAGAAAATAAAACATATAATGTGCAAAGTCAAGTAATGAAGAAAATATCATATATTATACATCACAAGCGTTCGTATAAAATGTGTTTACAAACTACAGGACATGAGACTTTAGGGCATCCTCCCCAACACATAGATGATTGTTCTAGATTTGGGTATCTATATCTAATGCAACATAAGTATGAAGCTCTTGAAAAGTTCAAGAAGTACAAGATTGAAGTTGAAAACTTGTTAGGTAAAAAGATAAAAACACTACGATCTGATTGTGATTAAGAGTATATGGACTTAAGATTCCAAAACTATATGATAGAATATGGAATCACGTCCCAACTCTCAGCCCTAGGTACACGTCGACAGATTGGTGTATTAGAAAGGAGAAACAGAACCCTGTTAGACATGGTTCGGTCTATGATGAGCTATGCTCATCTTCCTGACTCGTTTGGGGATATGCAGTAGAGACTGCAGTTTATATTTTAAACAACGTTCCCTCAAAGAGTGTTTCTAAAACACCTTTTAAGTTATGGAGAGGTCGCAAAGGTAGTTTACGCCACTTTAGAATTTGGGGATGTCTAGCCCATGTGCTATTGACAAACCCCAAAAATTTGGAACCTCGTTCAAAAGTATGCCTATTTGTAGGCTACCCTAAGTAAACGAGAGGTAGATACTTCTATGATCCAAGTGAGAATAAAGTGTTTGTATCGACAAATGCTACCTTCTTAGAAGAAGACCACATGAGGGATCATAAGCCACGAAGCAAAATTGTTTTAAGTGAAATTTCTAATGAATCTACTGAGACTTCAATAAGAGTTGTTGATGTCAGTTCCTCTAGTCATCCATCTCAAGAGTTGAGATTGCCTCGACGTAGTGGAGGGTTATGAACCTACCTGTATGTTATGTGGGTTTAACAAAAGCCCAAAACATCATATTTGATGATGAATTGAGGATCCATTGCCTTATAAGCAAGTAATCGAAGATGTTGACAAGGATGAATGGATTAAAGCCATGAACAAAAAAATAGAGTCCATGTACTTCAATTTTTTCTGGAAGCTTGTAGATCAACCTGATGGGGTAAAACCTATAGGTTATAAATGGATCTACAAGAGGAAAAAAGGTGTAAATGGAAAGGTACAGACCTTTAAAGCTAGATTTGTGGCAAAGGGTTATACCTAGGTTGAGGGAGTTGACTATGAAGAAACTTTCTCACCTGTTGTCATGTTAAAGTCTATCAGAATTCTCTTATCCATAGCCACATATTATGACTATGAGATAGGCAAATGGACGTGAAGACTGCCTTTTTAAATGGTAATCTTGAAGAGACCATCTATATGAATCAACTAGAAGGATTCAATGAACAAGATCAAGAGCAAAAGGTTTACAAGCTTAATCGGTCCATTTATGGATTGAAACAAGCATCTTGATCTTGGAATATAAGTTTTGATGCTGGATCAAATCTTATAGCTTTGATCAGAATGTTGACGAGCCTTGTGTAACAAGAAAATCATCAACAACTTAGTAGCTTTCCTCGTGCTATATGTGGATGATATCCAACTCGTTAGGAATGACGTAGGTTATCTGACTGATGTAAAGAAATGGCTAGCTGCCCAATTCCAAATGAAAACTTTGGGAGAGGTGTAGTTTGTTCTAGGGATCGTAAGAATAAAAGTTTGTCTTGTCTTAGGCATCGTATGTTGACAAGATGCTTGTCAAATATTCAATGTGCAATTACAAGAAGGGTTTATTACCTTTCAGGCATGAAATTGTATTGTCTAAGTAACAGTTCCTAAGACTCCTCAAGAGGTTGAGGAAATGAGACGAATTACCTATGTATCAGTTGTTGGCAGCCTTATGTATGCAATGTTATATACTACTGACATTTGCTATGCAGTAGGGATTGTCAGTTGATATCATTCCAATGTAGGATTAGATCAATGGACGGCGGTCAAAACAATCCTCAAGTATTTTCGTAGAACGAGGGATTATATGCTCGTGTATGGAGATAAGGATTTAATCCTTACAGGATACACAGACTCTAATTTTCAGTCTGATTGAGATTCTCAGAAATCCACATCAGGGTCAGTGTTTACTCTGGAGAAGCTATAGTATGGCGAAGATCAAGCAAGGATGCATCGCAGACTCCACTATGGAAGTCGAATTTGTAGTTGCTTGTGAAGCTGCTAAAGAGGTTGTTTGGCTTAAGAAGTTCCTTACTGATTTGGAAGTTGTTTCAAATATGTCTTTGCCCATCACACTTTATTGTGATAACAATGGTGCTTTGGTAAATTCTAAGAAACCTAAGAGTCACCGAAGACGTAAGCACATAGAGCGAAAATATCATTTGATTCGGGAGATTGTGCATTGAGGTAACGTGACTATCATGAAGATTTATTCGGAGCACAATGTTGCTGATCCGTTTACAAAGGCTCTCACGACTAATCGAGGGTCAACTAGAAATACCGGGTCTACGGGATATGCGGCATATTGTCTAGGGCAAGTGGGAGATGTTACTGGGGTATAGTGTATGCCCTAGTTTATTGTGATTTTGTACTTTATTTGTATTGTACATTAAGTTCCCCAAGCTTTAGGACAAGTGGGAGATTTTTGGGATTGGTGTCATAAATCTCCTTGTAATCTCGTAGTTTGTTAACTTTGTATAAACATATTATTGTTAATAAAATAAGTGTTATTTTATAAGCATATACTCAATCCTATAAACTAATATCCTAGGTTATTTTATGTAATTTAAACAAGTATGTAGAGGCATACAAGTGGATCTTATTTCAATAATAACTTAAACGGTCTGTAGTAGATGGATAAGGCTGGGTACTTTATCCTAGTGACACTACGGATACGACCTGCTTTGTAGGTGTTACAAGTGTTGTAAAGTGCTATAGATAATCTGATCCTGATCATTCATGTAGAGACAAGTGAGCGAGGGTATATTATACAAAGAGTTTGTATAAGATCGGACCACGAAATTATTAGTCTCTTTGTATAACACCGTTAATAATAGAGACTTACATTTCATTAGGATGACCATAGATGACATGACCTGAATCCTGAGTGAATTGTGAACTTCTACTCATGAAGGCGGTCCTTTGATTTGTAGGGGTGAGAGTGGCCAGATTGCCAACTCAGTAAGCCTACCATTTTGAGGATTCGTCTAACTGGGAAGTTGGGAACATAGCTACACAAGATGGAATTCACTTCTTCCCCGATGTAGGGGCAAGTAGATAAATTACTCCCTTAAGGGCTGATTCCGGGGCTTAAACATAGTGGCTACACCCTCTCCACGTCCAAGAGGGACTTGGTCATAGTTGGACTATGACTTATTGTTCATTAGAGGGATCAGTGGTACTTAATGAAGGAAATCAGAACTAATATTTCCATGAGTAGCGGAAGAAGATTATTCTAAATCACAATCATAAATGAACATAACATTTACAGTCGATTTCAAAGAAACGGTTATTCAATTCATACAGAAATTACAGCATGAAAAATACAAATGCACGAAGAGCAAACTGTACGAACAATCGAAGAAGCGTCTCCACGCTCTGTTGCGCGACCGCTTGAACAACAGCGACCACGGACGCTCGATCTACACGACCGCAATACAGCAACAAACACAGCACAAACACTTCGCGCTCATCCTCAATGAAAGCCTTGGTCACGAACTCCTCCGTAACACGAACGACCTCCACAACACCACGAACGGCTTCCAGAAAACCTCGACGGTGTCGAGTTGAGTCTGACACCACCAACAAGGCTACCTTAGTATTCTCAGTGTGAGAATCCAGAGGGTGGGCTCTGTTCGGACTTGGTATGAGGCAGACGAAGGAGGAAACATCGATCGCGTACACGACTGGGCAAGTGGAAGAAGTGCGGAAGAACCTATCGTATAAGCGATGCCCAATCGTTTAGATAAGGCTAAGTGATCATCTAGAAAAAAGCTGTGCATCATTTAGCTCATCGTTTAGCTCAGTCTGTCACCTACAACTTTACACGAATCGTTTACTTCGGGCAAACGATCGTCTGCAAAGCTATTCAATCGTTTAGTAAATACTGCACGATTGTTTAGCTTGCCCACCGTTGTTTAGTAATCTGTATTTACTGACGACTTCGTGAGTTTCCTTTTTCGCGAGAGAGAAAAACTCAAAACCTTTTTTTAAAAAAAAAATTCTTTTTTAAAATAGGAAAACCATTTTCCTTTTAAACTCACAGTTATCGTAATTCAATAACCACCACTACTTTGGTTATTTAAAGAAAAAGAATTAATTATCAAATAACTAATATTATTATAAACAAAGATGATAACCAACTTATCATACTATATTTATATCCTATAATTTTTAATTTCATCTCATAAACATATAAACATAGTTCTTTTTCTATTCAATGGTACTTAATGTAAATCTCATTTACATCACATCCTCCACTAATGTATCTCATACATCATATAGATAATATTGACTATATTAATCAAAATACCTCTTGTCAATTTGAACATTTCAAATCAACAACAAGAACTGATCCTCAACTGAATCCATTGAGCTACCAAGGGGATCTCATGGACCTGTAACTCGAAGCTCCAACGGTACGTGAATAACTGACTAAACTCTTTAGTCATGGGATCCACCATCCGTTAACTACCAAACACTCCACTAAAGACCGACAGCTGAACTCTCCTTACCACAGATATATTATGTGTCCATATTAACCAATCAGCAGTGCGACAACCCTTCACAGATCGCTCGTAAGTATAGCTGGGCCAATAACCGTTATGCCCCTGTAGTTACATCTGTCTCTTTAAGTACCATTGATCCCTCTAATGAACATAAGTCATAGTCCTATTATGAGTCTTCTCTTCCAAAGAGAAGTTGTGGCCACTATGTTCAAGCCCCGGAATCAGCCCTTAAGAAAGCAATCTCTCTACTTATCCCTGCTTCGGAAAATGAGTGAATTCCATCTTGTGGATTGAGTTTCCATCTCCCATATCAGACAAGTCCCCAAAAAGGTAGGCATTTTGAGTTGGCAATGGCCCTTTTCACCCATACTAATCAAAGAACCGCCCTCAAAGGCAGGGGTTCCCAAAACACTCAGGATTGAGGTCGTGTCACCTATGGTTGTTTAGGTGAGATGTAAGTCTATAGTATCAACGGGGTTATATACAGATTCTAGTCATCTCGTGGTCTAGGTCTTATACAACTCTTTGTATAAGACTCCCGCTCCACGTCTCCACGTCTCCACATGAATGGTTAGGATCTACCATCTGTAGTAGTTTACAACACTTGAAAACCTCTACAAAGCAGGCCGTATCCACAGTGTCACCAGAATCAGGTATTCCACCTTAATCCTTATACTACAGACCTATTTAGGTTATCACCTAAGGCATGATCCACTTGTATATCACATATACATGCTTAAGTTCATATAAGATAACCAAAGAGCTTTGTTTATTGGATATGAGTAAATGCCAGAATTAAATAACATTTATTTTATTCATTAAAAAATATGTATCTTTACAAAACAACGAGACTCTGGGAGAATTAGGACACCAATCCCAACACTTAAGGAGTTAGATGTAACTACAGGGGTAAAACGATAATTTTGACCCAACTGTATTTATGAGCAATTTGTGAAGAGTCATCGCACTGTTGATTGGTTATATCCAATGGACATAGAAATTTATCTATAGTGCGAAGAGTGCAGTTGTCGGTCTTTAATGAGAATGACCTGTTAATGGATGTTGGGTAATTTAATTAAAGAGTTTAATTAATTATCCAAGTACCATTGGAGCTTCAATCTACAGATCCATAAGGTCCCCTTTGTAACTCAATAGGGATTTAATTGAGAATTATTTTTGGATTAATTTGAAGTGTTCAAATTAATTGAGGGGATTAATTATATATGATATAATTAATTAAATTAATTATATATGTGATATAATTAATATAATGTATTTGATACATTATAATATAAGATATTATGAGAGGAATTTGAATATGATTCAAATACTAATTATATGAATGAGATTTATGTAATTAAATTTAATATAAATATGATTTATATTAAATACCATAAATAAGTTGAAAGGAATTAAATATTTGGATATGATCCAAATATCAATTATATGAATGAGATTCATATAAGTGAGTTTACNATATTTGGATATGATCCAAATATCAATTATATGAATGAGATTCATATAAGTGAGTTTACTATAAATGTAATTTATATTAAATATTATGTATAGTTGAGAGAAAATACATATATAGGTTATATTGTATTTGATACAATATGTAACTATAGATTATGTGTTATATGGGATATAACATATAGTTTATATACATATAATAAGGTTGTTATTATAAGTATAATTATTATTAATTTTATTTTATTAAATTAATATTAATTAATTAAAGAGAGGGAGTTACAACTCCCTCCCCCTGATTTATCTCAACCAAATACGTGATGAGAGGGGTCAGAGAAAGGGATGGTGCAGATTTATCTTTCCCCATGAAATACTAAGAGAAGAGTTTTCTCTGGAAAAAAAACGAAAAGAGAAGAAAAGTTATTCTCCTCCCTCTCCTCCTCTTCATCTCCTTCCCTCTTCCAAAACCTAAGGCAGAGCCCACACCTCCTGTCATTCTCAATCCTTAAGGAGAATATAGGAAGCTTCGTTTGGTGATGTTCCTTTTGGAGAAGGAGATCCATTCGTGACTTGTTCGAGGGATTCTTGAAGAATAGTCTTCAAAGGTGAAGGTTTCTAAAACCTTAAATTTTCCTTTATTAATGCATGCTATAAGTTAGGTAAATGCATATCTTGTTCTTGTTTTACTGTAAACCTTACATTCAATGAAAAATGGATTTGAGACGATCTTGCTTCCGCTCAAGGTTCTCTCCTCTTAGAGTTCCTTTAGACAGAAGTTCACAACTCACTCAGGATTAAGGTCAAGTCATCTATGGTCATCCTAGTGAAATATAAGTCTATCGACGATGTTATATAGAATGTCTATTCATTTTGCAGTCCGGTCTTATACAAACTCTTTGTATAGAATACCCCTACTCGCATGTCTCCACATGAATGATCAGGATCAAATAATTTGTTGCACTTTACAACAATTGTAACATCTACAAAGCGGGTCGTATATGTATCACTAGGATAAGATACCCAACCTTATTCATATACTACAGACCATTTAGGTTATCACTTAAACATGATCCACTTGTATGTCTCCACATACATGTTTAAGTTTCATAAAATAACCATGGATCTTAGTTTATTGGATTGAATTATTGCAATCTAAACGTTAATAAAATACCTCTTGTTTTATTAGATATGTAATTTGTCTTTACAAACCACAAGATACATGAAATTTAAGACATAAACTCCAACAGTAATTACAGGGGTAAAACGGTAATTTTGACCCAGCTATAATTACGAATAACCTGTGAAGGGTCAACTTATTAATCATGGTTATATCGAGTGAACAAAAATATATTATAGTGGGGAGAGTGCAGCTACTGGGCTATAGTAGAACGTCCCAGTAGTTAACGAATGTTGGATAACTAGGTTAAAGAGTTTAGCCGATTAATCTTGGATCGTTGGAGCTTATGATCTGTAGGTCCATTAGGTTCCTCTCCTAGCTAATATTGAACTAAACCCTAGAACAATTTGATGAGAGAATTTGAATTATTCAAATTCAGCTTAGGAAATAACCATTATTTATATTTTATATACTTAACTTGTTATTGTTTAATTATGAATTAAAACAATTTGAAAAGTTGGAAATATTTAAATATGATTTAAATACTGGTCACATGAATAGGGATTCATGATCAGGATTGGTGTTAATTATTAAGTTAATATATGATATTAAATTAATATTATTAATTAAATTGTTTAATTAATTAATTAAAATCAATTTTATAATTTTATATTTTATATTAAATTATTATTAATGAAAA
>NC_052352.1:27865224-27907811 GCF_009727055.1 Benincasa hispida | reverse complement strand
TGCCCCTCGGTAGCATTTGTTCTAAATCACTTAAGTATTATTGCAAAAATAATGATTATGGGTATATTATCACTTTGCTATAACTTGATTGGATTTAAAAGAAATCCACTTATAGAATTTGTTTATAATTTCAGAATGACGAGTTCAATTATACAATTGTTGGCATCAGATACACTGATCGGGGATAACTATGTGACATGGAAATCAAATTTGAACACCATACTTATGATAAATGATTTCCGATTTGTCTTAACAGAGGAATGTCCTCCCATTCCTAGCTCTAATTCCAACCGAACTATTCGGGAAGCATTTGATAGATGGATCAGGGCGAATGATAAAGCCCATGCTAATATTCTCGCTAGCTTATCTGACGTTTTGGCCAAAAAACTTGAGAATATGAATACTGCCAAAGAGATTATGGAATCTCTGAGAGGGATGTTTGGACAACCATCCTTTACCCTAAGACATGATGTTATCAAATACGTTTATAACAGCCGCATGAAAGAGGGGACCTCAATTCGTGAACATGTCCTGGCCCACTTTAATATGGCTGAAGTAAGCAATGTTGTGATGAACAAGAGAAGTCAAGTTGGTTTTATTCTAGAATCTCTTCTAAAGAGTTTTCTGAAATTATGTACGAATGCATTAATGAATAAAATTGAATACAACTCAACTACTCTGTTGAATGAGTTGCAGGCTTTCCAGACTATGTTGAGAACTAAGGGTCTAAAATCAGAAGTGAATGTTGCTTCTGCTGAGAAGAGGGGAATGTCCTTTAAGCCTGATGTTACCTCTTATTCGCAGAGTAAGAGTATTCCTACAAAGAAGGACAAAGGGAAAGGGAAGAAGAAGCCTACTAGCAAGAAAAGCAAGAAAACCGCTGCAGAGAAATGGAAATGTTTCCACTGCAACGAAGAAGGGCACTGGAAGAGAAATTGCCCTAAATATCTTGCTAAGAAGAAAGTAGAGAAAGCTACAGGCAACTTAGTTCTTGAAGACCGCTTACTCTACTTGACCAGTGGGAGAAGTTGCTGCTGAAGATGATATTACCTGTTTTTGTGATCATGTGATGAACATATTGTACGTATTTTTGTTTTGAATGGAATGTTCATTTTCAGAGAAATATGTTTTGTTCTATCTCATAGCAACTTCTGTTAAGAATCAAATTGTTAAAAGTCATTTGCAAATATTCATATATTTAAAACAGCTAAGATCAAAGTATAAAAAGTTTAAAGATTTCTAGATCTAACTATTAACAAGAGTTGTTAAGACAAGTCAGATGCATCTTACTCAAAGAGTTAAGAGTACCTCAATGTAGTGGGAGGAAAGTGTGCTTCCTGGTCATTGTTAAGAATTAGATATATTCCCCATATAGTTTAATTAAAAGCCTAATGTACACTAACGTGTTTACAATGATTATCTTGGCTAAAGTGTTTGAGAATCACCTAGTAAGACTAGAAATACCAGGTTAATAACCTAGGGCAAGTAGAAGAAATATCGGGTATAAGATACCGAATGGTAAACCATGGGTATAGGATGCCCTGGTTTATTGTATTTCTCTATAAAACTTAGTAACTCAGTCTTATATATCAGATATATAAGTTACCACTGAAGTTTTAGTCCAAGTGGGAGTTTGTTGGGTTTTATGTCCTAAACCTCGTGGTTTGTAAATAATAGAACTTATTCTGAAAATTCAATAAGTTGTTATTGAATATATTGTTTTTTTCGAAATCCAATAAACCTAAAGTCCCTTGACTATTACATGAGTACTTAAACTTTATGTGGAGACATACAAGTGGTGAAATAGTATCTCTCTCCAAAAAAGCATGTTTTTTTTTTACCGCCGCACAAAGAAAATATTTTGTTGCGAATGAACAAGATATTGAGGAATTGTCCATACGTAAAATCATAATTATTGATACGGGCCTTTTCAACATAACCCACATAAAAAGGGAATCTTTTGTTACAATAGAAGCAGAAGTGATGTGGATTATTCAAGAATCGAAGTCGAGTTGCTTTATAAAAGGAAGATATCAATGAACTTCTATGAAATGGTTTCACGGGATTTAGCCAATTGTCTTGATCGTGGGATATCATTGAGAAATAAGAATTCGTGTTATCAAAGGATTTCCTGCGATTATTTCTAGTATGGAATGAGTTAATCATCCACTTTGGTATCTTATTGAACAAAAATGGTGTTAGATCAGGTTCGAGTAAATAGTCTAAATGATCTATAGTATATGAATAAGGTTAGGTGCATTATTCTGGTAATATTATTGGATGACCCTTCAAAGAGTTGTAAAGTGCTACAAACGAAATGATCCTAATTCGTTTATGTTGGGACATGAGAAGTGAGGGCATCCTATGCAAATGAGTTTTGCTTACTTTATAACGCTGTTTACTGTTTAAGACTGACTATTTCAAAGCGATGACCTAGGTAACTTGACCTTAATCCTGAGCTAACTATGAACTCCTGTTTGTTCGAGATTATCTTTGAAATCTGCATATACGCGAGAGTAGTCAACGGTCTCCTGCTCCTCAATAATAAGCCTCTCATTTTGGATAAGAACTAGATTGAAATAGTTGGGGACATAGGGTGCAAGACAATAATTCACTCCTACCCGATTAGGTTAATAGAGAGGTTGTTTCTTTAAGTGCTGATTTCTCGGTCTGAACAAGAGGCCTCACCCTCTCAATTGGCACGAGAGGGATTCAATTTGTTGATTGGATCACAAATCCATTGTTCATTAGGGAATTAGTGGATCTTAAGAGAACAAAAGGTAATTTCGGGGGTAAAAAAGATATTCGCCCAGCCGTTATTATGAATAATCCTGTGAAAGGTTAACTTACTAATTAGGTAGGGAGAGGGAATTGGCAACCTGCTACCCGCCACCCTGTCCGCCCAGAAGAAGTTCCATGTCATTGAAAAAGAAAATGTTTTTCACTGAACCAGGACGGACACTGGAGAGAGAAATTGTCCTCGTTATCTGAAGGAAGAAGCAAGCCAAGGAAGAACAAAGGTAAATGTGAATTTAACTTGTGTTTAGAAACTTGTTTAGTAGAGAATGATGATTTCGCTTGGATAATTGATTCGGGCGCCACTAATATGTTTGTTCTCTTTTCAGGGGATTAGATCCTGGCGACAAAATATTCATAGTAAGTGGAGCAGGAAGTGCAATCTATCCTCTCGCATTTCTCCCTCATAGTCCCCACACCGTGAGATCTATCCTCGGCCTCGTGACATGCTGGGAGTGTCCCCCATAAAGGATGGTGTTTGGGTAGGTCAATATCAAGGGTGGATGGAGAGAAGGTTCATAGTAAGAGCGAAAAGGCCGACAAGGCATATCCCACGGTCTCTCTTGTTGGATTAAATAAAGTTTTTGCGCATCACCTCGAGGCACCCTGGGTGTGTCCCTCTATAGGATGGTTATTTTGCGCGTTTCTTTATTTAATCTCTTGTTATAGAATAAGGTTACTTAGTCTCTTATCCTAATCTTCTTTTTTCCTACGATGGGCGTATTGGAGCGAGACTCTGGGGCCGAAAATGAGGGGTTACACTTATGCAAAATTATTAAGGGTTAATAGTTTTGAACCAAACAAATGGTGGTTGTTAGGTTCAGTTCGAAAAGTTGGTTCTGCCTAATAGTTGAGAATGTCTCATTTCATTAAAGGGACATCTGATCACCCCACCGGTGACTATAAGGATACGAGTGGAGTGTTATGCTGTGTTATGTTTTGTATCGCTTATACACACTACTGATGGATGAATGTAATACAAGCTCATGTTACGGGCAACGGCGCCATAAACTTGATGAATGATATTTTATGCGATACTATGTTCTAAGAGTATGTGTTGATAGTGATATGCTCGTAGTATGCGATGACGTAGTGCGTGTCACAAGTTTCCTTGCGCTGAAACCAAGTATAATTCCGAAGCAAGTTTCTCAGAGTGATCCAAGGTCGAACACGGGGATTGTTATCGTTAATACGATACTAATGTGAACATGTAACCGGTTTTAATAATGAATAAAGAATGTTGGTTTGTACAGAAATATAAATTGCGATGAAGTAAAAATGCATTGACAAAGTAAAGTAAAGATGCGTTGATAAAGTAAAATCCTAAGCTACTATGATACACGATACAAGATACATGATACATAGTACTGAGGTTGAGAACTGATTGTGAAGTTGTACAAATGGTGGTGTCATCCCGCGACATTGTTCGTGTACGTTCGGATCGTGCTGTTTCAGTCGACAGACTCGTCGGTGCTGATAGATCGGTAGGAGGTTTTCCGCTGCTTTAGGTTCACACATACGAAGACAGTCTTCATTTAGTATGAACCTCTTTTCCTTGTTGATGTTTGTTTTCTGAGCATGCCGATTATGAGTTTAATATGCATAACTGTTTGTATGGAATGTATATCGTTTATATTTCGGTAACTGTGAAATCGGAGCAATCTAAGCCCGCTCATGGAACTCTCGGTATGAAATCCTTCAGGTACACCTCAATAAAATGGTGTAGCGGAGAAGAGAGACAGAACCTTGTTGGACATGGTTCGTTCGATGATGAGTTACGCTTTCTTACCGGACTCGTTTTAGGGTTTCGCAGTGGAGACTGCAGTATACATTCTCATCTGTGTTCCTTTTAAGAGTGTTGCGAGAACACCTTTGGAGTTGTGGAACAGGCGTAAAGCTAGTTTACATCACTTCCGCATATGGGGTTGCCCAGCACATGTGTTTGAGGAAAATCCCAAGAAGTTGGAATCACGATTGAGGTTGTGCCTCGTTGTAGGCTACCCCAAAGGTACACGAGGAGGTTACTTTTATGATTCGTCCGAAAACAAGGTGTTTGTTTCCACGGACGTTACTTTCCTGGAGGAGGATCATATCAGGGAGTACAGTCCACGTAGTAAAGTCGTGTTAAGTGAGCTTTCCAAAGAAACTTCAACAAGGGTTGTTGAAGGACCAGCTTCATTAACCAGAGTTGTTGATGATAGTTCATCTGGTAGGTCAGTTCTACCTCAAGAGTTGAGGGAACCTCGATACAGTGGGAGGGTTATGAACCCACCTGATCGCTATCTGGGTTTCATGGAAATCCTAGCTCTGGTGGCAGATGGCAATGTTGAGGATTCGTTGTCCTATCAAAAGGTAATGAAGGATGTTGATCGGGATGAATGGGTCAAAGCCATGAATCTCGAGATGGAGTCGATGTACTTCAACTCGGTATGAAATCTTTAGATCAGTCTGATGGGGTAAGACCTATAGGTTATAAATGGATCTGCAAGCACAAACGGGGTGCTGGTGGGAAGGTGCAAACCTTCAAGGCTCGAATTGTGGCAAAGGGTTATACTCAGGTGGAAGAAGTCAACTATGAGGAGACTTTCTCACCTATTTCCATGTTAAAGTCGATCCGCATCCTTCTGTCCATTGCCGCTTATAATAATTATGAGATTTGGTAAATGGACGTCAAGACGGCTTTTCTGAATGACAATCTTGAGGATACCATTTACATAGTGCAACCCGAAGGATTCATTGCCCAAGGTCAAGAGCAAAAATTTTACAAACTGAATCGGTCCATTTATGGGCTAAAGCAAACGTCTCGATCTTTGAATATTCGGTTTGATACTGCGATCAAATCGTATGGCTTTGACTAAAACGTTGATGAACCTTGTGTTTACAAGAAGATAGTCAACAGTTCAGTAGCTTTCTTAGTGTTGTATGTAGACGATAAACTATTCATTGGGAATGATGTAGGTCTACTGACTGTAGTTAAGAACTGGCTAGCGACCCAATTCCAAATGAAAGATTTGGGAGAGGCTCAGTTTGTTCTAGGTATATAGATCTTTCGGGATCATAAGAACAAAGTGCTAGCGCTGTCTCAGGCATCGTATATTGACAAAATCTTGCTCAAGTACTTGATGCAGAATTCCAAAAGGGGCTTATTACCATTCAGGCATGGAGTCACTTTGTCTAAGAACATGTGTCCTAAGACGCCTCAAGAGGTTGAGAAAATGAGACAGGTCCCATATGCATCTGTCGTTAACAATTTAATGTATATGATGCTCTGCACTAGACCAGATATCTACTATGCTGTGGGAATAGTCAGTAGGTATCAGTCTAACCCAGGCCAGGGTCACTGGACTACAGTTAAAAATATCCTCAAATATCTTCGGAGAATGAGGGACTACATGCTTGTGTATGGGTCTAGGAATTTGATCCTTACTAGATACACAGATTTTGACTTTCAAACTGATAAGGACTCTCAGAAGTCCACTTCAGGGTCAGTATTTACTCTTAACGGAGGAGCTGTAGTGTGGCAGAGCACTAAGCAGGGGTGTATCGCCGACTCCACGATGGAGGTCGAATACGTAGCAGCTTGTGAAGCTGCTAAAGAGGTCGTCTGGCACAGGAAGTTCTTGACAGAGCTAGAAGTTCTTCTAGATATGTTTATGCCCATCACCCTATATTGTGACAATAGTGGTGCTGTGGTGAACTTCAAGGAGCCCAGGATTCATAGGTGCGACAAACATATAGAACGAAAGTATCATCTGATCCCGAAATAATGCATCGAGGAGATGTGATCGTCACGAAGATCGCCTCGGAGCAAAACGTTGCTGATCCGTTTACGAAGGCTCTCACGACTATAATGTTTGAGGGTCACCTTCAGAGCATGGGTCTACGGGACCATCCGCGACTAGACTAGAGTAAGTGAGAGATTTTATTGCACTAGGTTTTTATGCCCTAGTTTATTGTTTTGTACTTGTTTGTTTTGTACTCCCCACTTTGCTTTAGGACAAGTGGGAGATTGTTGGGGTTTGTGCCCTAAAGTCTCGTTTCCTGTAGTTTTTAAACAACTTTGTAAGAACGCTTGTGATGTATAATATATATGATATTTACTTCACTTCTTGACTTTGCACATTTAGATTTTTTTTATTTTACCACAAACCAATAAACTTAATATCTCTGGTTGTCTTTATGTAACTTAAGCATGTATGTAATGACATACAAGTGGATCATGTCTTAAGCGACAACCAAAATGGTCTGTAGTATATGGATATAGGAGGGAAACCTTATCCTGGTAACGCTACGGATGCAGCCCGCTTTGTGGAATGGTTACAAGTGTTGTGACTTGCCACAGATCTGTCTCTTATACACATCTAGATGTGTATAAGAGACAGGCTACAGATGGTCTTATCCTAATCATTCATGTGGGGACGTGCGAGCGGAGGTGTCCTATACAAAGAGTTTGTATAAGACCTGACCACGAAGTGTTAACATCTCATCATATAATGTCGTTCATAACAGAGACTTCACTTCACTAGGATGACCATAGGTAACATGACCTCAATCCTGAGTGAGTTGGGAACACCTGCCATTGAGGGCGGTACTTTGATTTGCATGGGTGCGAATGGCCAAGTTGCTGACTCAAACCTACCACTTGGGTGATTCGTCTGATTTGGAATTTGGGAACTCAGCTACACAAGATGGAATTCACTCCTTCCCCAAAGCAGGGGTAAGTAGATAGATTGCTCCCTTAAGGGTTGATCCCAGGACTTGAACGATGTGGTGTCACACACCTTCTTAT
Source organism: Benincasa hispida (assembly GCF_009727055.1). Lineage (NCBI taxonomy): Eukaryota > Viridiplantae > Streptophyta > Magnoliopsida > Cucurbitales > Cucurbitaceae > Benincasa > Benincasa hispida. The sequence continues at coordinate 27,900,226 of NC_052352.1, read as the reverse complement.
GGTCCGAGAGGTGTTCATACATAGTAGGACTATGTTGTATTGTTCATTAGAGGGATCAGTGGTACTTAAGAAGTAAGATGTAACTACAGGGGCAAAACGATAAATTGGCCTGCTGTAATTACGAGCATCTGTGAAGGTCATCGTATTGATGATTGGTTATATCCAATGGACATAGAAATATTTCTATGGTAAGAAGAGTTCAACTGACGCATTTTAGTGGAATGTCTGGCAGTTAACGGATGGTGGATATCGTGGCTAAATACTTTAGTCAGCTATTCACGTACTTTTGAAGCTTCGAGCCATAGGTCCATAAGGTCCCCTTAGTAGCTTGGATACAAGTTGAGAGTCAGTTTTTGGGTCAGTTTGAAATGTTTAAATTGACTAGAGGGAGTTCGATTATATATGATATAATTAATTTTATGTATGAGATACATTAATTTGAAAGAACTTAGATATAAATATATATCTAGTGGAGGAAAAATACTATGATTAATATATGATATTAATTCATAAGTTATGAATATGATGTGATCATATTCATTATCTAGTAATTGGACGGTGAAATGGGTAATAGGACGGCGTCTCTTCTGTTTTCATAACGAATGAGTAAGTTGAAAGATCACTTTAAGATGCTTAAATAGCTCATAATGTGTTAAGCATGGGATGCGCGGACATTGTGTTGAAGAGTGTCATCGCTTAGAAAATCTGTGCTTATATGATAGTGTCTAAACGATCGCTTACCTATACGATAGTTGCTGAGCGATTGCTTAACGACTACACCCGCGCGCGTTATTTACTAAATGATTGTTTACCTTTTCCTAAGTGATCGTTTAGCGTCTAATATTTACTAAACGGTCGTATAGACGATCGCTTAGTTTTTCCTACACGATCGTTAATCGCTTACCTTTTTCCTACATGATCGTATACTTCACCTAAATGATCAAGCATTTTGTCTATACGATAGACGAGCCTATCTCCCACTTGCTTGATCATTGTAAATGATCTCCCTTCCTCCCTCCCTTCACCAAATCCGAACAAAGTCTACCCTTTGGATTCTCACTCCAAGAATACTGAGGGCTCTGAGTGGTGGTGTCATCCTTGTTTTCTTCTATTCGTGTGAAGACTGTTCGAGGTAGACGATTGGGTTTTGCTAAGTAATAGCTTACCGTCTCAGAAAAAGTGAGATTTGCTGCGAAGAATAAGTCTTCAACTGGTATGATCTCTCGATCTCTTATTTATTGTTCTTTTGAGCATGATTTAGCATTATGAATGCATATTAGTATGTTTGAATGTATATGTGGAATTCTGTCACAATGAATTCGAAAGATCCGCTTCTGCTCGTAGGTATTCTTGGATAAGAGTTCCTTCACATAATATATCTACAGTGAGGAGAGTTCAACTATGGGCTTTAGTCGAGTTACCCATTAGTTAACGAATGGGGGTTAGTTTGGTCTAAATTTAGTCAATTAATCTCATATCGTTGGAACCCATGATCTGTAGGTCCGCGAGGTCCCCCTACTAGCTCGTAAATGGATTAGCTCTAGAGTAGCGTGATAAGTTAATTTGAAACGTTCAAATTAGAATTAAAAGGAATTGGAAAAATAATATTTAAATATGATTTAAATATTTGAAGATGGAATTGTATAAAAATTAATTTCATATTTGATATTAAATTAATTATAATTATTTAAATTATTTAAATAATTATTTATTAATTTTATTAAGAAAATTAATTTATGAAATTAATTTTGTAAAATTAATAATATTTTCAATTTTATTAAATAAATTGATTTATGAAATCAATTTTGAGAAATTGAAAAAAAAACATAAAAATGGAAAATAAGCATTTTTCACAACTTTTTCAAGTTGCTCACACAAAACCCATCAACTTGGTCTTCATTTACTCTAAGCATGAGCTGCATCTCATGCAACTAATCTATTTGCATGATCGTCTGCAATATTTTGAAGAGATTGGAGTGTTTTTTGGCGAATGAATTTTTCTAAACAAATCGTGAGAAGAATGATGTTCTTCATTTTTGGGTTGCTGCTATGAGTTTGTCTCTAAATTCCCTTAATTCAGACTTATTTTGAGTCCCATTACTCAATCTAGAGCACCAAGAGAATAGTAGGAAAAATCTTGGGGTGGTCTACAACAAGATTCAGAGGAGATTTGTAGCTGTAATTCAAGCTTTAAGGAAGCTCTACAAAGGTATGTCATGAAACCCATTTATTTCTGCTATAGCATGCTTTCATTTCTGCCAAAATTAATGAATTAGAGTGCTTATGGATCCTGGTCACTTCCGCTGCGTGATGGTATGTTCCAACATTATTATCTATTTCCATCTTCTCTTTGTTATTTCAACTTTCCAATAACGAATTCTTAGATACAAGGCGATCAATTATTTTCGCATCGAGAATTCGATTCCTTCATATAGAACACTATCACTCTCTGTCTCAGATAGACAATGATAGTGGACTATCACTATCTACTCCTACTATCAATGTCAACCTAAGATAGACTTTGATAGAACACTATCACTATCTATCTCAAATAGACACTGATAGTGTTCTAAGTTGGTCTATCAAGTTTAATTGTTTGTTATACGAGTACTAAATACTAGAAAAAGAGTTCAGAAATAGCAATAACATTATAAAACGTTAACAAAAACAGCAACTACCAGTTAACAAAAACAACAACTACCAGCAATAAAATTAGATATCACATAGCGAACAAAAAACATAGAGTAAAAGTACCAAATAATAATATAACAAATACTAAATATTAGAAGAGTCGAGTAATAGCAATAACATTATATTACATGTATATATCAGCAACTACCAGCTAAGAAAAATAACAACTACCAATAATAAAATTAGATAGCAAGTATATATCAGTAATTATCAGCAATAATCTATCAAGTACACACCATTACTCTCTATCCCAGATAAACAGTGATAATAGTCTATTACTGTCTATCCATGATAGATAGCGATAACACACGTCTATATGGTATAGACTTTGATAGAGCACTATCACGCTATCAGTATTAATTTCTATCAATTGGTCGATCAACTTCAATTGCTTGATATACAACAGTAACATCACACCTAATATAATATTCTATTCCCGCAATAAGTTTGATAAATAATAATAGATTTTTATCACTATCTATCACTAATATCTAATCAGCATAACAAATATTGAACAAAAAAAATATCCAATCAACACAACGCATATTGAACAAAATAATATCTAGGCAATACAATGATAGAGAGTGATAAAATACTATCATTATCTATCATTGATAGACAATGGTAGTGGTCTATCACTGCCTACCAATGATAGATAGTGATAAAACACTATCATCGTCTACCACAAGTTCGTTTATACTTTCGATTTTATTTTCTCCTTCTTGTCCATTTTTATTTTCTTTACTTTGACTGATGATTCACCTTTAACTATTTTTCTTTTGATGTTGCTTACCATTTGTTCACAAAATTTAGGTTTAATAAATATGAACACTAAAAAACATTGATTTAATAACTATGACCACTAATAAATTGATGAGAAGAAAAGAAAAGAATTATAACCTTGAAGAGTTGAGTGGTTAATTCGTTAAATCCTTATAAGATGCAACGATGATGAAGACAAAAGAAAGAAGAAGATGAAGTAACAGCAGCAGTAATGGAAGTAGAAGATGAAGAAGCAGCAGTGGTGAGAGAAGAAGAAAAACAATAACAACAATGATAGAGAGGAATCTGAAGATTGGAACGAGAGAAATGAATATGAAACATTAGCACAAGTGGGATGGAGGGAAAATTTGTGGAAAAAATCGTGATTGTGTGCATTGTCGATTACTCGCAGATCAACCGAGTTGGGTCGGGTTGACGATAGGAATGATTCACGTGTTTTTGGCATGGTTTTGAAATTTATAATACTCTAACTACAACTAAAACTAGCACGTAACAATAGTGAAGTAAGAGGTCGATCCTAAGAGAACCTCTATTAATTGGCCTAACATAGATTAATTGAATTCCAAAATGCGAAAGATTAGATGGGGGAGGGGAGGGGAGGATTGTTTGTTTTAAAGAACTAGAAACTAACTAAGTGAAAAAGCAAGAATTGATATAGGAAATTTAGTAATGAGAGAAGTAGGAAAGATTATGAGATAAGATTCAACTGAAAATTAAATCTTGGGGATTTTATGTAAATTGGAAAATTCTATCATTGACTTAACAAAGAATATGCAATTAGATTATTTGATAGTTTATTAAGAATGAATTCCTAATGCCCTAGAGCTAATTTGACAATTAACCCTAATCTAGGTTTTAATTGCTTCCTAAAGACATTTTACAATTAATCCCTAAATTGTATTAAATTCATGGGTTTTCTTAACTATTCCAAATTTTGAAATCAAAAGACTGAAAATTCAAGATTGTTTGCATGAATGTTTTTAATCAATAGGTTCTTTAAAGAAAAGAGGAAAAGAAGTCCACATCTTTTTATCAAGACTACTAATTCTTACAACCCTAATTACAAATTTGTTATAGAACTATGTAATTTTTGCATACAAAAATTGATTAATCTTGAGTTGTCAATTCGTTCTTAATCAATTTTATTCTAAATCTCAGCAAGAACATTCAAAAGAAAGTAATTACATGAAAGAAATTTGAAGGAAAAGTCTCAAGAAAGTGTCAATCTACATAATTCCCCAAGAAAAAGGATTACCTACTCATGGATGATGAAATTCTTCAAGAAATCCAATGATAGTTGCATAATTGGTACAAGGATTGAATACAAATTGATTGAATCTCTCCAAAATTTACAAGAATATCTCTGTAAATTTGAAGCCGCTCTCTAAAAGTTTAATTTTTTCTTCCCTCTCTCGCTTAAAATGAAAAAACAAAATTTATATCAGCAGGCGTAGCATTGCGACGCCAAGGCTAGCGTTGCAATGCTAAATCATAGAAAAGCCAAGAAGCGTTGGGCTAACGTTGCAACACTGTGCTGACGCTCGATTGTGCAAGGCACGCATGCGCACACAGACTATTCCGTGAATATTCGGAGCGTTGTGACCTTGGGTCAAGCGTTGCGATGTTGCCCTGTTTTGTAGCAAATAGATACATTCTGTCTTCAAGCGTTGAGCTAGCGTCAGGCTCAGTGTTGTAAGGAGCGTCGCGATGCTGCAAGCATTGCTGAAGTATGTTGAATTGTTCCTCTTGAGGCGCAAAGTAGTAGTTCATCATGGATCTTCTTGTTAAGTGATCTTTTGGTATCATTTGGCTTGAATTAGCTCCAAATCTTCTAAAATAGCTTTGTTGAGTCAGGATTAAAATTTACCTACAAAAATAGACATTTTAAGCAAATAATTAAGGTAAAATTAGGGTTTTATCATAGAAAATATAGTCTTTTACAGGACCTATCAGCAGGTTGGGCTTTTTTGGTATTTCATTAGGCTGTCGTTGGATATTGACAAATTTGTGAAATTTTGTTATAACTTATAAATAGTTCGACCCATTTTTCTATATTTAAAAAGCCCTCAAATAGATATGTTTATGTAATTATTCTTGGACATTCTTACAATTTTTCTTAGGTTATTCTAAAAACATCTCATAACAACAATTCTGTACATCTAAATATTATAGATTTTGATTTCTAAAAAATAAACCGTCTTCAAAAGTGAAATTAAAAATGAAGTTCAATTAAATATTTAATCTTTCAACTTTTAAAATTACAAACTCAGTCCACATACTTTATTTTTCTTTAAAAAAAATCCATATATTTCTTAAAATAAAAGATTTTGTTTCACTCGTCATAAAATTATTTATAATTTTAAATGTTGTTGAGTAAAATGAAATAAGACAACCAGAACAATTTTTTGAGATGAACTTTGAAATAGTATAAGAAAAAAAGAGTAAGAAATGTAGTTATTATGCGAAGAGACTTGTGTATTCGTTGATGCTAAATAACGAGTATGGTTTAAAATGTCTTCACTAAATCCTTTATTAATGAGAAAAAAAAAAAGAAAAATAACTTAGAAATTCAATGAAGAAAAAAGAAATGAAAAAGTAGAAGAGGTAAAAAAAAAAATGAAAAAAATACAAGGAGAAAATTGAAATTATTGGCAGATATCTATACAGGCTATAAGGGAGAATCTTTTACTTTCTTTTTTCCATACTTTACTGGTAAATGTCTATTTTGTCCTTTGTCAATGAGACACAAATATTTGAATATAAGTGTCTTTTAAGTTATATCGTCATTCATTGATAGGATGCGACAATTCAAATGTAAGTGTCTTTTTAGGCCTAACAGGTAAATTTAATGACAGGACGTGCTTGTTCAAATAGAAGTAGTTGTAAGTAGTGCATGAATTTGTATATGAATACGATCGTATATTAAAAAAAGATTATAGACTCAGTCTATTTTGAAAACTCATTTTCATAAATGTCTAAATATTTGGAGAATTTCATATAAGGGATTTAATGTCATTTTTAGACAAAAGTACCCCTGGTGATGGGCGATTGGAGAGAGAAAATGCATTTATTATATACTATTAAATAGTTGAGATTTATTTTTATTTTCAATTGAAGAGAAATGTATTTGAAATAATTTTATTTTTTATTTAACGCATTTGGTGTATCAAGCAACTGTTTTCACTGGTGAACTCATTGTTACTTTTAAATATGCCTCAAACATTGTATTAGATGTTTATAATGTTCTAACCAATATATGAAATATACTGGTGAATATATTTGATATGTACTCAAATGTGCCTGGTTTTTCTGATGGATTCATATTTATTTTTAAATATACCTTAGAACATTGTATTATTTTTCATTTAACGTATTTCACGTATCAAACAACTAATTTTACTCGCCAAAAAACTATTTTTAAATATACTTTAAAACATTGTATTAGACGTTTCCAAAAGTTCTAACCAATATATGAAATATATTGGTAAATGTATTTGATATGTACTCAAATATAACTAGTATCATGACAACTTATTGGTTTTTATGGCAGATTCATGATTATTTTTATATATACCTTAAAATATTGTGTTAGAAGTTTGAAAATATTCTAACTAATATATGAAATTTACTAGTAAATATATTTGAAATGTAATCAAATACAACTAGTTTCACGACAACTCGTTGGTTTTTCTGGAAGATTCATGATTATTTTTAAATGTTCTATGTTTTCTTTCTTTTTTCTTTTTGTCTTTTTACTCATCGTTAGAATAAACATACATTTATATATATTGAATGTAATATCTATCCTAGATATTTTAATTTTGTCTATTATATTCTATTGTTTATTTTTCGTATGTTTATATTTTACGTTGATATTACATATGTACCAATATATTTCATATAAACCTTTTAAACATATCTTTATATATAATATAATTTCCTCTTCTATATCCCAATATATTTCATAATAAATTTTTTGTTCCCGATATATTTCATATAAACTTTCTACAACAGTGAGAAATCCAACACATTTGTTAAGACATATATACATGATAAATCCCCAAACATATCATATGACAGAGTATATAGCATAAAACTTAAAAGCCTTAGTCTCATATGATATATATCATAGTATATATCGTATACGAATACATTGTTTTCAAAATAAACTATCTATTGCAGAGTATATATGCCAAAATCTCACATTCACAATTATGACCTAAACTTTATCGTAAATATTGATACTTTAAAAGATGGAATTGAGTACATATCTAAGGGGGTGCTAGATCAAGACTGAAGCATTGGATATCCCTGGATCTAGACTAGGAGGCGCCAGATCTCCAGGGGTCTGGACTAGAGGGCATTGGATCTCCACGGATATGATTGGGCATGTCAGATCTCCATGAATTTGACTAGCAGCTGGATCTTGGTGCGGCGACAAGAACGGAGGGAGGCAGACCGTAAATAGGAGAGAGAGAAACAACGAGAAGATGATTGACGACTTACCTTGGTGACCAATCGGATCTCTAGGGATATGACTGGGTATGTCAGATCTCCACGAATCTGACGAGTGGCTGGATCTTAGTGTAGTAGCACGAACAAAGGGAGGTGGATCACAAATAGGAGAGAGAAACAACGAGAAGATGACTGGCGACTTACCTCGATGACCAACCGTCAATAGCATGCAGATTTAAAACTTATTTCTCTTTTCTATTTTAAAAAGTGTGTAACTAATTGATGGCTAGGTATTAAATGTTCTTTTTTTTTTGGGTAATTTTAAAGAAACTTAGACATTCTTATAAATAATGAAAAAATTAGATATAATTAAAATATGAGGTGTTTATTAGGACCTTATGTGTTGTTATCCTTTAAAAAAATCACTTTAAAAAATTGTCAAGACACAAATGATTCCATCTAAAAAAATTGTAAAAATTATATGGAATTTTGGAATGTCATAAAATTTGACAAGTCTACCTAAAGTATATATGTAAAAAAAATAAAAATGCAAATTAAATCACTTGGGTGATTGATTGATATAATTTTAGCATATTGTTTTTCTCACTCTTTTTTTCTTTCGATAATTGGTTTTATTTTCGCCTCGTTGTTACTTGAGAATCATAATACATGCACTTTTTATTATATATATATATATCTCGGTGGAATTATATAATGATTCATCCTTGTTATCTTATTTAAAATATTTTTCGAGTTTTACATGATTGCAATTAATTTTAAAATATTGTCAAATTATTTAGAGATAAAAAATATTTAAGAAAAATGTTAAAAGAGTAAAAAATAAAAAAGCAAATATTACAGAGAGAAAAATTAGAAATATAAGGCACAAATTTTTTAAGATAAATGAAAAGTAGATATAAACATGAGGCACAAAATTTTACGTAGAATCAAATGCCAAATTAAAACTTCACCATTACATGTATTCCTTATTGGTAATGACAAAAACAGAATGTTAAATTAAATAAAGAAAATTGTATACAAGATACGTACAAAAACACAAGTGATTTTGAGGGCAAATTTGGTATTATGGAAAAATATAAATATAGTATACTAATAGATTTTAGGTAGACTAAGTACTTTTTAAAATTTTTTAAATTTGTTTGAAATCTATTAAACACAATTAAATTAGAAGTTTAGGATCAATCGATAATCATTTCGTTTTTTTATTTTTAGTTTTTGAAAATTGAGTATATAAATAGATCTTCTACCTCTAAATCTCTTTATTTGATATCTACTTTTTACCAATATTTTCAAAATAAAGTCAACATTTGAAAACTAAAAATAATAGTTTTTTAAAACTTGTTCTTGTTTTTTTGAATTTGACTAAGAATGTAACTTTCTACTTAAGATTGACACAAATCATGATTAAAAAAAATTAATTTTTTTTGTAAAAAAAAGTACAAAAGAGACCCTTATATTTCTGTTGGTCCCTTTAAACTTCTAATTTAACTTAAAAATTGTAGAAGATAACACAACTCTCAATTATACTAAAAAAAATTAACCTAAAATTCATCTATAAAATTCCAGAGTTTTGTTTGAGTTTCATAGTATTAAATTTCCGTCGAAACATTGATATTCCCATCAATATTTTGATGTTTTCATGGGTTTGATATTTTCATTTTGTTAGATGAATAGCTCTCCGATCTTCGACGCTTCACTCATTGGTGGAAGCCATATGCGTTAGACTTAAATGCTTAATATACATGACAATTTTTTTTTTTTATCTTTTTAAAATATTTTAATTTTTGTTTTTGTTTTGTTTTTGGATGATGATGAGATGGTTGCTGTTTAACATTGACTTAATAATATTTCCATTTCGTCAGACGAATAGCTCTCCAATCTTCGACTCTTCACTCATTGGTGGAAGTCATGTGCATCCGACTTAAACACTTAATATACATTACAAATTGTTTTATATATTTTTTAAATATTTTAATTTTTGTTTTTGTTTTTTTTTTTTATTATTGTGAGATGAGGGTGAGTAGGAGTGATTATGGTAGGTCGAAAAATCGAGTCGATTGATCAGAAAAGGAGAAGTGACAGTTGGATGTTGGTTTGAAGAAAGGAAAAACTGACATGTGGTCGATTGGTGGGTCTGATTTGGTCGAGACCCGACCGACCGACTTATGCATTACTTATTATTATTATTATTTTTGTAAAAATAAATATATAATATATTATTAATAACAATAACAATAACATATATATATATATATATAATATATATATATATATATATATATATATTAATCTAATCATCCATACATAATAATTATATATAATTTTATATTCTTTTAAGATTATATATTATAAAAAATATATTAGATTAGGGTTTTAACATTTAGTTTCACTTTCATGACCTCAAATACAATCCAAATTGACTAACTAAATTTATACGGAGGAAAAGCAAGGTTATGTAATAAATCTAAAGAGTTGAAATGCTATTTTCATTATTTAACATAGCATTTTTTAATTAATAAAATAATAATAAGTAAATATATTACATATTGTTTTAAAAAAAGAAAAAACCAAACGAACCGTCGGTCGGTCAGTTTTTTGTTGTCTATATGATGGTCGAGGACGGTTTGATCATTTTTCAAACAGACTATAATCGATTCGGAATCGGCTTGATCAAAACTGTCTCCGACCGATGATGATCAACTTATTGGGTCCCTTAACATGCTTGCTGTTTAACATTTGTGACTTAATATTTCTATTTCGTCGGACGAATAGCTCTCGAGTCTTCGACTCCACTCATTGGCGGAAGCCATTGGCAGAACTTCATTCTCGACAGAAATTCGATCATCCTTTTCAATCTTACAGAACCCACAAAACCCATTGGCCTGACGGGGCGACTAATTCTGTTTGTTCGTCTCACTAGGAAACTCACCATCGACGAAAGGCCATGGGAATTCTGATCTACAGTAGTTGAAATCTGATGGTAAGCTCGATTTTCCACATCTAGGAAGCTTAATTGTTTGGAGGTTCTTGCTTTCTTTTTGTTCTGAGCTTCGAAAACTTTCTTACAGTGTTATTCTGATTAGTTGTAGATTTTTAGTTTCAGTGCGATTCATTTCATTTCATTGAACTAGAGTCGAAGACCTTCGAGCTTCGAATCACATCACATGGGTCGGAAAACTCTTCAATCAGAAGTGATATTGGAAGAATGGAATGGTTCTTCTTCATCGGAGCTTCGGAAGACTGCCGTCATATCCGCTTATCCTTCTCTCCTCATTCAAAGGCACTGTTCTGATTCCCTTCCCCTCTCAGATTCCACTCACCCCGTTTGAAATTTTTTTATTGATATTTCCTTTTTTTCTGTTTCAATCTATAGATCTGGTTCCCGTTTCAGACTCGTGGGGAGACGATTCTTTGACGCGTTTGTACCGGAGGCAAGCTTGTGTTTGGTTTTCTATGACTCTAGGCTGTGTCCTTTTGTTTGTTTGCCTTTCTTATTATCAATCTTTCGTTTAATTGCAGGGGTTTCCTAGTAGTGTGACACCCGATTATGTTCCTTTTCAAATATGGGACTCATTGCAGGTAAACGTTTAACTTACTTGTTCCTCGCCTATTACATTTGGCAATCCTAACCACCATGAATAAGGGATAATATAAATAATAAAAAGCTTTGAAGGAATGAGTTCAAGCACCAGTTGTTAGTTACCTAGGATCTTACATGATGCAAGCTTTATTGACAGTCAATGTGGTTAGGTTAGACAATCGTGAGACTAGTCGAGATATGTACAAAATGGCCAGGACACTCATGGACGAAAAAAATAACATTTGGCAATTTTATGTTTAGTATAGTAATAATTTGTTATTAGAATATATCGTTAAAAAAAAAAAAAAATTGTTGTTAGAATAGCGAGTTATGATTTTCATTCTTTCAGGGTCTATCGACATACATTAGGACCATGCTCTCTACCCAAGTAAGGCCTATTTAAAATTTATTTTTTTATATGTGCAATTTGGTTTCTTCTAAATTTATCATGCATTTACGCATAATCTTTCCTAGGCTCTCCTGAGTGCCATTGGGGTCGGAGAGCAATCAGCAACTGTCATTGGTGCTACATTTCAGGTAAATTTGTAATGGAACTTTTGATAATCGATCTCAAGGTTTTGTGTCTTGGAAGAAAATAGTTACTTATAATAAATTTCCTTTCTAAACGTTGCAACTTTTCCAGTGGTTTTTGAGGGATTTAACTGGAATGCTTGGAGGTATCTTATTCACATTTTACCAGGTATGCTATTGTATTCTGTAATTGAAAATAAATCTATATTTGATTTACTGGCATAGTAACCTGCTGGAAAATTTGTTTCACAATAGCTTAAATAAAGGGGAAAGGGGTTTTGGATGCAGATACAATTTTATACATAGTCTTCTCCTATCAATTTCAATATTTAATAGTTACAATATGTATGAAATTCAAGACTTGTTGAGTTAGTCTAGAATTCTGATCACCATTTTCCTAAGAATTCTCTTTGTTGATTATGACATAGCAATGACAATTGTGCGTTTCAGGGATCTAATCTGGACACCTATGCCAAAATGTGGCGCTTGGTTGCAGATTTCATGAATGATCTTGGTGTGTGTGTTTTTCACCTTTCTTTACCGAACCTGCAATTAGTTCTCTTACTAGGACAAGTACATGCAGACATACGGATATCTAGGGGATAAGACTTACCCAATATTATCTGATTTTTCCTTTATAACTTTTCCATGGAGAGTTTCCATTGTAATGTACAGTATCATATGTTTTAACTATAGTTCACTAAGCAAACTAGTCTACAGCCATGGCTCATAACTGCTAATTTGGATCTTAGTGAATATTGTGCGTGTGCCAATACTGGCCCTGGAATTGTGGGAGGAAATATTTCCCTGATATTTGGAAAGGCGAGAACACCTAGCTTTTCACTTGTTGATGTTGCATTTCGACTCATTTGTCTTAAGATAACCTCCAAGTTTGTACTGAACAGGTATGTTGATGGACCTCGTTTCCCCCTTGTTTCCTTCAGCATTTATGCTTATCGTTTGCTTGGGGAGCCTGTCAAGATCATTCAGTAAGTCCATGCACATTTTAGATTTTTTCATGTAAACATGGTATTATCATGTAAATTTTGGAGGTTTTCTAGGGATATCGCGTTCCTACATTGTTGTAAACATTGTTATATTATAGGGGAAAATCATTTTTGACTTTGATAATGATATATAGATCTTTATTTTATTTATTTTTATCTTTTTTTTTTTTTTAATATTTGTGAGTGTCCAAGCTAGTTTCCACACACCTCGACTAATCTCACGGGACACCCAACCCTACAACATTTGGGTGTCAAGGAAACTTGTAGGATATTAAATCCTAGGTAGATGGCCACCATTAATTGAACACATGACCTCTTAGCCCTTTATCAAAGGGATGCTTTATTTACCACTAGGCCAATCCATGATGGTTATATCTAGATCATATTTCATATTTAGTTCAGTGATCATTTTAAACTTTATACATTTAATCTCATTGAATTAAACCTTAAAATTTGATTAGTAAATTTGTATATATTCGTCAAAATAGGAAATAATTCTTGAACCAATCAATAAATTATATAAAGTTCAACTAACAAAGCACCCAAATGTCAACTCAGAAGTGACCAACACCAATCCGAGTACACCAATTCTTGCCAAAAAAATAACATCCAACACAACTTGAAGAACTAGTACATAAAATATAACCTCGTCTAGCGAAAAGGCGTGCACAATTAGGAAAAAAATCTTTAGGAAAATGGAAACTCAAGAGAAAAGGAGGGTATCATTGGTTGTTAGGGTGGGGACACGTGCTGTATGCTTGTGTGTGATACTAATTCATGCATTCACAGAAAATATGCATGCTGTTTTTTACTTAATATCTTAATTAATTGGATGTAATCCTTATACTAACTATAGATTTTAATCCAAATCAGCCGGTGTGGCAAGTGGAGCTACTAGAGCTGCTTTAACACAACATTTTGCCCTTCAGAATAATGCTGCTGATATATCTGCCAAGGTATAGAGCAAGCCACTTTCCAGGTGAAGAATGAACTCTGGTCCAGATATATTGTAATGACAATTGTCACTCTTGCACCAATAGGAAGGAAGTCAGGAAACAGTAGCAACAATGATAGGCATGGCGATTGGTATGCTTCTTGCTCGTATCACCATGGGATGCCCACTGGCCATCTGGCTTTCGTTTCTATCCCTCACATTGTTCCATATGTATGGTGAGTTCTTCAATCAATGCCGAGTTAATACTTGTATGAGATAAAAATGTCATTTGCTTGAGCAAACCCTCCCTATATAGTATATCGACCATTTAATTTTTAAATTTCTGAAATGGTATGAGTTATAATTTTACACCATCATCTCTTATAAACACGTTGTCAACTTTTCTTAATCAAATTTTCTTAAGAAGCTTCTAGGTTCAAAATGTTTATTCGTCTCCATGAAGAGAAAAAGATGGAGATCATATGTTTATGCAGTCATGGCAGATTTCATTAGTGCCTAGGTAGCCGTGTCAGAATTTTCTAAAATTCTGCTTGTGACTTTGTGCAGCAAATTACAAGGCTGTTTGTTGCCTTTCCTTGACTTCACTCAACCCTCAGAGGTGTTCGATTGCTTTGCAGCATTTTATTCAGACTGGTCAAGGTGATGCCCGATGTCTTTATTCTTTCGTGGTGTTATTCTGATTCATTTTGTGGATGGTTCAGGGGCTATTTGTATGTAATATATACACTGCAAATTCTATCAACACACATGTTGAGATGTGATTTATGCAACAAAACTCTTCAAAACTTTTTCTGAAATAATTAAAAATTCGCAGTTTTCATCTCTTGTTTAAAGAAAATTTACATCTTGCCGACTAAACCTGCATTCAGTTCTCTCTCCTCAACAGGTTTCTGAGATGGAGCATGTTTTACCCACATGGGCTTCTTCATGGAGTTTAAGGAGTATTAAGTTAATCCATACACATGTACGATTAGGAGCGAGGATCTCTTCTCTTCATCACACAGAAATGTGAGCTTTTACTTACCAGCTCATGAACTTCATTAGTTTTTTGTGATTCCATCGTGTAAAAAGGCATTCTTAACATGCATAGTCAAGGAACAGGGGATACATTTTTGGTCAATAATATTCCTGCAACTTTTTACCGTGCTTGCACTTTGTTCTTTTCTTATAAGATAGATAAGGACAGAAAGATCATTTGATAAATGAATGATAAAGGAGCAGGTTATAAGCCAAAGAACTATAAGAAAGGTTTTCACATGGACAAGTTTTGGAAGCAATTATTACAAGACTCAATATTTAAAGAACTCCCATGAATTTAAAATGCTTGCATAGGTGGAAGCGAAAATAAAAGTGGTTGTAAATTGTACTAAATAAATTGATGGTTAGTGATGTATTGTTTCTCTTTTAAAAAAAGATTAGGTACCCGAATACTCCTCAAATAGGTCAATAAAATATGATGAATTATTTACATTTAAGCAATATAGTATAACTGTCGCAAGTTTCAAGACATTGACATTTATTTAAAGATCACATGCGATTTGAAGGCTGAATTTTGTCTGGTTATCTGTCATTATTTTTTTTTCCACAGTTCATAAAGTGAATATGGTGTAAATAACATTATTGTGGTGCAGGAAGGAGCTGTTGCGTTTGGCAGGTGCAAGTAATAACAAAGGTTGGAATGCTTTTAAATATCTTCCCGAAGATAGGTTTCTAGCCGTATTTTATCACCCCATCTGATCGTATGTTATTCATTTACCAGAGAAGTACCTTCTAGTGGAGAGGAAGGCAACTATCAGTGTTATTGTGCAAAAAGATGCTACTGCTAATGACATCTTCCAATCATTTGTTCATGCACTTGTTATGGCGTATGTTCCTGATCAGAAGTCCAGACATTTGGAAAGCATGTCATGGATGGATGAACATTATGAAGGTTTTATTCAAAAGGTACTCTTTTTCCTCTTTTTAGGGGGTGTTTGATAAATGGGTATGAGTTGAGTTGAGTTGGGTGGTTTACCCATGTTTGTTAAGCCCATAAAGAAAACCTATGGGTTATTAAAATCCCTTTTTTACCCCCTCAAAACTCCCCTTTTTTATCCCCTCAAAACTAACCCTAAAAATCAATATATTTTCAACTCAACTCAATTCAACTCTGCACAACAAACACAGACAATAATTACCAACTCAACTTAACTCTACACAACAAACACAGATAATTTAACTCCCAGATAATTTAACTCTCCAGATAATAATTACCAACTCAACTCAACTCAACTCTCTACTTTTATCACATACCAAATACCCCCTTAATGTTTCTGAAGTTTCAATAAGTTGCCAAGTTTCCTTTCCTTTCTTCTTTCCGTAGCCTTTTCTTTTTAGTTATAACAAATGATAAAATACAAAAGCCTTCCTCAAAAGGGAGCTTACAAAAAAAAACCACTTCGACCAGACTGAAGGGTAGAAATTTAGGCTATGTTTTGTAATTATTTGGTTCTTAGTTTTTAGTTTTTGAAAATTAAGCCTAGAAAGACCCTTTCACCTCAAAATTCCTTACTTTGTTATCTACTTTGACCAATATTTTAAAAAACGAAGTCAAGTTTTGAAAACTAAAAAAAGTAGCTTTTAAAAGCTTGTTTTTGTTTTTGGAATCTAGCAAGATTTCACTTCTTTTACTTAAGAAAGTCATAAAACATTGTAAGAAATTAAGAAGAAATAGACTTAGTTTTAAAAAACTATAAATCAAAAGCCAAAATCCAAAATCTAAATGGTTAGCATACGGGACTTAAAAATGGCCCAAATAAACTCCTAATCTCTTCTTTTCTCGCTATAATTTCCAAGGTTCCCTTCCAATCAAACTCCCCGTAGGCTTTTAGTTTTACTCCCACAACATTTTCCTTTTCCCTTTCGTACAAGTGTTCTACCCAAGTAGTGGAAGTACAAACAGAAAGCCTGTTTAAATTCAAACCTCAAGCCTTTGGCTGAAGGGACTATGGAAAAGGAGTTGAACCATCTAGCAGAACCTTTGTATTTCTCAATTAAAGCTCGATTTCTTACCAAGGAACTCACTGAAAGGCTTCAAGAAAACAATCTCTCAGCCACATGAAGATGATGTTTTGCATTCAATGTATGTAATTGTCGTTGCATTTACACCTTTTCACTACATTGTAGCTGAAGATATCAGGCTGGAAAACAGATCGTCTACTATCTCCTTCTATTTGTTGGAGAGCGAACTGGACCTGCAGTCCCATGGATGAGAAGATCGACTGAACTTCAGTGGTCATTAACCATAAAAGAGCAACACAAGGAGGTAATTTCTAATTTGAACTGTTTCGAGTTCAACAACACTCGGTGGCATATTGACCATATTGCCTGATTCATCCCTGCTTGAATGTTGCAAATCTGCAAACAGATTCATTCTGGTCTTATGGTCATTAATGACCTTATAAACGACAGTCTATTGATTATGGTTTTTGATTTTCTGCAACTGAGTGTTTCTTTTGATGATACTTGACAGCAAATTTTTTTAAAAGTATACATTAGTTCTTGCAATTATGCATTTAGGTTTGCAGTCAAATACAAAACAGATAAGAAATCTCCCTCTCTCTAAATAGAAGAGAAAAAACTCATTCAAAGTGCTGCTGACAATCTCAAGAGCTGATTAGTGCTCCTGCAGAAAATACACGCTTATGTTTAAGCTCAATAGGCAATCGTGTAATATTTGGAAAAGCTTGACCAATTTCTAAATTTAGGAGTAAAAAAGAGCGACAATCTCTTCTATTTTTCTGATTTTTATTGATGTCGATCTTGTTTGAGTCAGCTTGTCTGCGTGGGTCGGTACTAATTTAATGGGAGAACCAATTGACTTTATAACATTCTGGACATGTTTGGGAGTGATTTTTGTGATTTTTTAAATTGTTAAAATCACTTTTGATATGCTTAAAATTATTTAGTAACATGTCTTTAATCACTCAAAATGAATTTAATATTTAATTTTATACTTTTAAACACAATTTTCAAATAATTAAAGTTGGTTTTGAATGATTATTTTTTTAAAAAAAATTTTAAAATAATTTTAAACATGTTTTAGTGATTTTGCACGATTTAATGAGATTAGGGTGTTCTCGAGTTCCCAATTTTTCTTGGATGAAGTGTGCTATTATAGTCCATTCAATGTTTGGGTCTTTCTTGGTAATAGTTGAAGTTCCTAATTATTATAGTTTAAATTTAGCTATTTGAAAGTCCTCACATTGTCTACAACATTAACTATTTTATATCTTTCTTCTCTCATTTGTAACCAAGAATAAAATAATTTATACTCTAAACACGGACTATTATAATCTACATACTATAATAAATAATTTAGTGTCTCAAACAACTTTTAAATCTCCTAGAAAGGACGAGTCTAAATTTGATAAATGGGCGATTTTCTCTTGAGCATAAGTACAATTACCTATACATATTCATTAATGATTTTTATTTACCACTTAAGGCTATTTGGTTTAAGGTTCTATAAATGTATGAGAATAAAAAATGACTGTGTTTAATTATGTTTTGTATAAAATTAATTATGATAATCTCATAGAATTATATAGATTAATTAATTTAAAAATAAATATCATTCAATATATTGATAAACTTTCTAAACAAGAAAGGCAAACTATCCTAATTGCTACAAAGACAGTTACGGTAAAGCAAGAAGGAAATCCAGGAACAGGAATTGCCCTAATGGAGATAATGCAAAATGAACCAGATATGGTTAACTCATTGGTATACATTGCAATGAAACACTTTGTAGAACGAACAGTTATCAATGGTAATCAAGCTACAAAAGCACTTCTCAAGATGCATTGTAGAAAGATGAGTGATTTCAAATGGTACAAGGACGTTTTTATGATGCGACTTTATAACCTTACATCTTGCGGAGACGAAATCTGGAAGCGAAAATTCGTAGAAGGATTACCTCATTATATTGTTGAAATTTTTTATCAGAAGATGTCTGAGATATTCGAAGGAAATCAAATCAATTGAAACTCTCTCACCTTCGGAGACAATACCAGTAACATTCAAGCACTATGCTTAAGTCTTTGTAAAGACAAGCATAATCAAAGAATCATCAAAGATGTAGATTATCAAAAGGAATTAGGGACTTTCTACAAACAATACGCCGTTGAACAAGATCTACCACCTTCAAAAACAAAGAAGAAATCTTCTAAGAAATCCTACAGCAAAAGTGATTACCCCAGGAGAAACTTCAGGAGTCCAAAGAGATGATATAGAGGGAATCAACTATATCAGTAAAGTCTACAATAAAAAATGGTTATCTAAGGTCACCATTAAGGTCTAGGATTTCAAGTTTGAAGCAGTTGCCTTATTGGATTCTAGAGCATACCAAAACGTCATCCAAGAAGGATTAATACCCTTAAGGTATTTTGAAAAAACAATGGAAGTTCTGAGAGGAGCCAACAACCAGAGACTTCATATTAATTATAAGTTGCCAAAAGCACATATTTGCAAAGGAGATGTGTGTTTCGTTAACACATTTCTTTTAGTCAAAGACCTATTGGAGGAAGTTATTCTGGGCACACCCTTCCTTACTCAATTATACCCTTTTCATGTTTATGAGAAAGGATTATCATCTCAGAAATTTGGAAAAATAATGACTTTTGAGTTCTATCATCTGATAACTCCTAAGTACATTTCAAATATTGAAGAAGAAATCCAACAATTTATCAATAGGATTTCTAAGAAAGAGAAGCAAATTGAGTTCCTTCAAGATGACATTCAGAATAAGAAGGTTGCTAACCAAATTGCTAGGCCTTTGGTCCAGAAGAAAATCCAACATCTGCTAAAGAAAATGGAAGCTGAAATTTGTTCGGATATCCCAAATGTCTTTTGGGCCCACAAAAAGCATATAGTTGAGCTCCCTTATGTCGATGGATTTGATGAAGCCCAAATTCCCACTAAGGCCAGGCCCATTCAAATGTCAAAAGACCTAATCAAAATCTGTAAGGCAGAAATTGATGAGCTCCTTCGAAAAGGGCTTATTAGCCCATAAAAAAGACCATGGTTCTGTGCGGCATTTTACGTCAATAATCAAGCCGAGAAGGAATGAGGAGTTCCGATATTGGTAATCAACTATAAACCCCTTAACAAGGCTCTCAAATGGATTAGGTATCCCATTTCTAATCGACAAGATTTATTAAAAAGAATAACCTCAGCCAAGGTTTTCTCAAAGTTCGATATGAAATCTGGATTTTGGCAAATCCAAGTATCTGCAAAGGACAGATATAAAACTACCTTCAATGTCCCCTTCGGACAATACCAATGGAACGTCATGCCATTTGGATTAAAAAATGCTCATTCAGAATTTCAAAATGTCATGAATGACATATTCAACAAATATCAGGATTTTACTATAGTCTATATAGATGATGTCTTGGTATTCTCAAATACAATTGGACAACACTTTAAGCACTTGCAAGTGTTCTTCAACACTATTAAGACAAATAGTCTTGTGGTGTCTTTACCAAAGATCAAATTGTTTCAAACGAAAATTAGATTTCTTGGTTATTACATTAATCAAGGAATAATCAAACCAATCCAACGATCGCTAGAATTCATAGATAAGTTCCCAGACACTATTCAAGACAAGACACAACTTTAGCGCTTTCTTGGATGTGTAAATTATACTGGAGACTTTATTAAAGACCTCCGTACCATCTGTCTCCTCCTTTATGACAGATTGAAAAAGAACCCAAAACCATGGACGGATGAGCATACTCGAGCAGTCCAATCAATAAAAGCTTTAGCAAAAGGCATCCCATACTTATCGCTAATGGATGAAAAAGCTTATTTAATTGTGGAAACTGATGCATCTGACATTGGTTACGGTGGCATTCTCAAGCAAGGAATTAATGGAAAAGAAACAGTAGTTCGTTATATTCTGGAGTCTAGAATGATGCTCAAAAGAACTATTCCACAATCAAAAAAGAGATTCTCGCAATAGTAAATTGCGTTCAAAAGTTCCAAGGAGATCTTATGAACAAAGATTTTCTGGTGCGAACGGATTCGAAGGCCAGTAAATATATCTTTGAAAAGGATGCGAAAAATCTAGTTTCAAAGCAAGTCTTTGCAAGATGGCAGACAATCTTATCCTTCTTTTATTTCAAAATTGAGCCTATAAAAGGCACGAAAAACTCTCTTGCGGATTATCTAAGCAAAGAACACCTCTCAAGGGAACAACCTCCTAAAAAATCTCCCTAAAAAACCCCTAAAAGCTCATGGAACCTCTCAACTGTCCTCGGCCATCAAGGCGGCCTCCGCTGATGCAGAGCGTTCAGGCTAGCCCTTCCAAGGCTAGTATTTCAAAGGGCAAACAACCCATCTCTCAATCTTCTGCACCATCTCCCATGAGTGTAGACAATTATGCCATGGACACCGACTTTGAAGTCGTGTCTAGAAGGCATCAAGACAGTGCACAAAAGGCACTTCCAATACAGTCAGGATCCTTAAGCCTGCCTCCTCAACTCTCAACAACATTGTTATGTCATTCGGGAGCAAACAACTCAAATAAGAGACCCACGAGGCCATCTTCAAATTTAATTCCTAAAAACCGATCAACATTTTCCCATGTGGTAAAGCCAAAGGTTTTCCAAGCGAGGCCACCAATTTTGGGATATTTCACTAAAACAACAATGGCTCGATCGTTTGACGTACCATCCATTCAAGAAGTCTGTTCACATGTATTCCCTCACGAATTTAACTATCTTCCCGAAGATGTATAAAAAACAAGAACTTTCTATGAATCATCTTGGTGGACACGAAATCCATAAAAATTACTCATGTTCCGGATCGTTCCAATCCTTCAAAAATCGTATACTCAAAATTGAGAATATTCAAAGTGCTAACTCCATCCTACTGGAATCAAGGGATGTTTGTAGCAAAGAAATTCTCAAAACCCTTCAAACCTTAAACATATACATACCGTGACTACATGCGAGCATGATATAATATTTTCTGGTTTCAAGCATACAACCATTCTTGGTTTGTGACACTTTGTAAGCAAGCTTACAAAATGCATTTTCCAAATTGGTTTCAAACATGGTGGAACCATTTTGGACTATCAGAAGAAATATTCCCAGTAGAAGTCCAAAGGTCTTACCACCTTTTTCAAAATAGTATCTATGCGTCTCCTCTTTCAAAGACGTTTAGATTTGCATTATATTTTCAAATTTTGTGGATCTTTTGTTGGAATTTCCAACTAGGACCATATGAAAATTTTAAAGCATTAAGCAAAGCACTAAGGATCAAGTGGTGGGAAAAGTTTGACTACTCTCACCTAGAAGCGTCAAAGCTAAAAGATTGGTTCAAAGCCAATGTTCATCTACAAGATCTATCTCATCAAAAAGATGAACAATTTACTCTGACAAAAAATTCAATCATGAGTTCTCTCGCTCGAGTAGGATCACACGCTGATTTAATTGGTTCTTTTGAATGACAATAATAATTGCAGACTGATTACACACCTTTGTACAAAAGCGATTTAAATAATTTACATAATTTTAAATCTAAATAAACATTTGAGTCATCATTTTTTAGACTAATTTGGTTGTGAGTCTAAAAATGGGTCATTGATGTCGTAATCGACGAAGGGATCATAATCATCTTCGTCATCTTCGACTTCATTATTTACTAATGCAAAAGAATTTGCATCTTCTTGAGTTTCGTCATGGTCTAAAAACTGCCTGACGACTGTACTGAGAATTGAAGTAAAATCAGCGTGTGATCCTGCTCGAGCAAGAGAACTCATGATTGAATTTTTTGTCAGAGTAAATTGTTCATCTTCTTGACGAGATAGATTTTGTAGATGAACATTGGCTTTGAACCAATCTTTTAGCTTTGACGCTTCTAGGTGAGAGTAGTCAAACTTTTTCCACCACTTGATCCTTAGTGCTTTGCTTAATGCTTTAAAATTTCCATATGGTTCTAGTTGGAAATTCCAACAAAAGATCCATGGAATTTGAAAATATAATGCAAATCTAAATGACTTTGAAAGAGAAGACGCATAGATACTATTTTGAAAAAGGTGGTAAGACCTTTGGACTTCTACTGGGAAGATTTCTTCTAATAGTCCAAAATGGTTCCACCATGTTTGAAACCAATTTGGAAAATGTATTTTGTAAGCTTGCTTACAAAATGTCACAAACCAAGAGTGGTTGTATGCTTCAAACCAGAAAATATTATACCATGCTCGCATGTAGTCACGGTATGTATATGTTTGAGGTTTGAAAGGTTTTGAGAATTTCTTTGCTACAAACATCCCTTGATTCCAGTAGGATGGAGGATTTGAACGATCCGGAACATGAGTGATTTCCACGGATTTTGTGTCCACCAAGATGAATTTGTAGAAAGTTCTTGTTTTTTATACATATTCGGGAAAATAGTCTAATCTGTGAGGCAATACTTGCGAACAGACTTCTTGAATGGATGGTCCGTCAAACTCTGGCTTGATCGTTAGATCGACCATTGTTGTTTTAGTGAAATATCCAAAATTGGTGGCCTCAGTCAGAAAACCTTTGGCTTTACCACTTGGGAAAATGTTGATCAGTTTTTGGGAATTAAATTTGAAGATGGCCTCATGGGTCTCTTATTTGAGTTGTTTGCTCCCAAAGGACGTAACAGCGTTGTTAAGGGTTGAGAAGGCAGGCTTAAGGATCTTGACTGTATTGAAAGTGCCTTTTGTGCATTGCCTTGACGCCTTCTAGACATGACTTCAAAGTCGGTGTCCATGGCATAATTGTCTGCACTCATGGGAAATGATGCAGAAGATTGAAAGATGGGTTGTTTGCCCTTTGAAATACTAGCCTTAGAAGGGCTAGGCTGAACGCTCTGCGTCAGCGGAGGCCGCCTTGGTGGCCGAGGACGGCTGAAAGGTTCCATGAGCTTTTAGGGGTTTTTAAGGGAGATATTTTTTAGGAGGTTGTTCCCTTGAGAGGTGTTCTCTACTTAGATAATCTGCAAGAGAGTTTTTCGTGCCTTTTATAGGCTCAATTTTGAAATCAAAGAAGGATAAGATTGCCTACCATCTTGCAAAGATTTGCTTTCAAACTAGATTCTTCACATCCTTTTCAAAGATATATTTACTGGCCTTCGAATCCGTTCACACCAGAAAATCTTTGTTCATAAGATCTCCTTGGAACTTTTGAACGCAATTTACTATTGCGAGAATCTCTTTTTTTATTGTGGAATAGTTCTTTTGAGCATCATTCCAGACTCCAGATTAATAACGAACTACTGTTAATTCCTTGCTTGAGAATGTCACCGTAACCAATGTCAGATGCATCGGTTTCCACAATTGGATAAGCCTTTTCATCCATTAGCGATAAGCATGGGATGCCTTTTGCAAAAGATTTTATTGATTGGACTGCTCGAGTATGCTCGTCCGTCAATGGTTTTGGGTTCTTTTTCAATCTGTCATAAAGGAGGAGACAGATGGAATGGAGGTCTTTGATAAAGTCTCCAATATAATTTACACATCCAAGAAAGCGCTGGAGTTGTGTCTTGTCTTGAATAGTGTCTGGGAACTTATCCACGAATTCTAGCGATCGTTGGATTGGTTTGATTATTCCTTGATTAATGTAATAACCAAGAAATCTAATTTTCGTTTGAAACAATTTGATCTTTGGTAAAGACACCACAAGACCATTTGTCTTAATAATGTTGAAGAACACTTGCAAGTACTTAAAGTGTTGTCCAATTGTATTTGAGAATACCAAGACATTATCTATATAGACAATAGTGAAATCCTTATATTTGTTGAATATGTCATTCATGACATTTTGAAATTCTGAAGGAGCATTTTTTAATCCAAATGGCATGACGTTCCATTGGTATTGTCCGAAGGGGACATTGAAGGCAGTTTTATATCTGTCCTTTGCAGATACTTGGATTTGCCAAAATCCAGATTTCATATCGAACTTTGAGAAAACCTTGGCTGAGGTTATTCTTTTTAATAAATCTTGTCGATTAGGAATGGGATATCTAATCCATTTGAGAGCCTTGTTAAGGGGTTTATAGTTGATTACCAATCTCGGAACTCCTCATTCCTTCTCGGCTTGATTATTGATGTAAAATGCCGCACAGGACCATGGGCTTTTTGATGGGCTAATAAGCCCTTTTCGAAGGAGCTCATCAATTTCTGCCTTACAGATTTTGATTAGGTCTTTTGACATTTGAATGGGCTTGGCCTTAGTGGGAATTTGGGCTTCATCAAATCCATCTACATAAGGGAGCTCAACTATATGCTTTTTGTGGGCCCAAAAGGCATTTGGGATATCCGAACAAAATTCAGCTTCCATTTTCTTTAGCAAATGCTGGATTTTCTTCTGGACCGAAGGCCTAGCAATTTAGTCAACAACCTTCTTATTCTGAATGTCATTTTGTAGGAACTCAATTTGCTTCTCTTTCTTAGAAATCCTATTGATAAATTGTTGGATTTCTTCTTCAATATTTGAAATGTACTTAGGAGTTATCGGATGATAGAACTCAAAAGTTATTAGTTTTCCAAATTTCTGAGATGATAATCCTTTCTCAGAAACATGAAAAGGGTATAATTGAGTGAGGAAGAGTGTGCCCAAAATAACTTCCTCCGATAGGTCTTTGACTAAAAGAAATGTGTTAACGAAACACGCATCTCCTTTGCAAATATGCACTTTTGACAACTTATAATTAATGTGAAGTCTCTAGTTGTTGGCTCCTTTAAAAAATTCCATTGTTTTTTCAAAATACCTTGTGGGTATTAATCCTTCTTGGATGACGTTTTGGTATGCTCTAGAATCCAGTAAGGCAACTGCTTCAAACTTGAAATCCTGGACCTTAATGGTGACCTTAGATAACCATTTTTTATTGTAGACTTTACTGAATAGTTGATTCCCTCTATATCATCTCTTTGGACTCTTGAAGTTTCTCCTGGGGTAATCGCTTTTGCTGATTGCTGTTGGAAATCACTGAATGCATTTTCCAGGATCGACAGTAGTTACTTATTGATGGCGACTTCTCTTTTGTATTTTTTGACTTCTATGTGGAGGTCAGATGCCTTTACAGGTTCTTGGAATGACTCATTATTGACCCAATTGAGTATTTCTTGTAAGGAATATTGAATTGGCTCCTGGACTTGAGGCTTCGTGTTTTGGCCTTCTAGAGACTCTCGAAGTTTTAGGAGGACTGTTTTTCAAGATATTTCATCAGGAAGCTCTTCTATTAGATTAAGTAGGTGTTTCTTGTCTCTTGCTAAAACATTGATACATCCTGTGCATGGGACAACCTCTTTTGAAAGTTGAGAGGAATCGGAAGAATATCCTTTAGAGGAGGAATCTTCAATAACTTCATTGATTAGTCTCTCGGAAGATGATTCTTCTGAAATAGAAATTTCATCTTCAAAACGGATGGCAAAGAGAAGAGATTGTTTTAGGTCTTTGTCAATCTCTAGGCTATTGATTTTTTTTTTTTATCAAGGGGCATTTATTAGCATAGTGGCCCTATTTGTTGCATCGGAAACAGGTGGTTCCTTTCTTTTTTCAATACTTCATGTTTCTATTGTAGTACTTCCTCTTTTGGGGTTTTTCTTCGTCTTTCGTTCGTCGTCCTTTGCTGTAGGATTTCTTAGAAGATTTCTTCTTTGTTTTTTAAGGCGGTAGATCTTGTTCAACGTCGTATTGTTTGCAGAACGTCCCTAATTCCTTTTGATAATCTGCATCTTTGATGATTCTTTGATTATGCTTGTTGTATTTACAAAGACTTAAGCATAGTGCTTGAATGTTACTGGTAATGTCTCCATAGGTGAGAGAGTTCCAGTTGATTTGATTTCCTTCGAAGATCTCAGACATCTTCTGATAAAATTTTTCGGCAATATAAGGAGGTAATCCTGCTATGAATTTTTGTTTCCAGATTTCGTCTCCGCAAGATGTAAGGTTATAAAGTCGCGCCATAAAAACGTCCTTGTACCATTTTAAATCACTCATCTTTCTGCAATGCATCTTGTGAAGTGCTTCAGTAGCTTAGCTTGATTACTGTAGATGATTGTTCGTCCTACAAAGTGTCTCATTGCAATGTATACCAATGAGTTAACCATATCTGGTTCATTTTGCATTATCTCCATTGGGGCAATTCTTGCTCCTGGATTTCCTTCTTGCTTTACCGTAACTGTCTTATTGGCAGTTATGATAGTTTGCCTTTCTTGTTTAGAAAGTTGATTGTGCCACTAGCTCCTCAGATTTCCTATGAATCCTGAAACCAGGATGTGAGCAGTACTTAGAATAGTTTTTCTACTGCTATAGGCAGTAGCAGCTAGAAGCATTTCTTGGAAAATATTCATCATTTGCTGATCGAAACATCCATCAATGTTCCAACTTATAACAGAGGTTCCATCATAAGTCTTTTGATCTGAACGAAAATCATCCCATCCTAGATCTAGAGGAGAGGGTTTTGCATAATGATTCTTCATTTTTGTGCTATAAAAGGCAATAGGAAGGATTTTTGCATAAGATGCAAAAGTCCCTTTGGACTCTTTTATCATATTAACAACTTTGGAGACTTCGGTCTTCTTTGAAGAGTCTGCTTCTCCTTTATCAATCTTGAATACTGACAATTTCTTATTGATCTCAGCTAGAACTTCCTCTAGATTGCCTTTCAGATCTCCAATGGGAAATGTATTTGGTTGGAAGATTGGTCGATTTGGATCAATCTTTGGTATGCCTTTAAGGCTCGAACTTGGGGTAGCTTTTTTATCCTTTATTTTCTCAACTATCTGAGAAAGGGTCGTTAGCATTTTGTTTGAGTAATTTAGTTGATGCTGGATGTTTTTTTATTTCTCGTACTCCAACTTTTGAGACTTTCTCTTCATCGATGGTTTTGTACGGGGAAGATACCATCTTGATGGCTAGGACTCTGGGTGAGAAAAATAGGATTCTTCCTCAGGCGAATAGTCTACAGCTATCTCTTTTCCACTGGTTGTAATCCAAGTGGGGCTTTGTTTGAGAGTGAGACAGCGACGTTCTGCCGCCTCATCTCTTTCTTTCATTCTTTTGAATAAATCTCCTTTCAGAATGAAAGCTCCTCTGGTCTCCTTTGGTTGAGATATATAGAGATCTATATATTGATTGTACTTTCGCTTATATTTTTGCTCAAGAGTCTCATAAGTCGATAGTACATTAATTTGATTGTAAATTGGTTATGATCTCCTTTCCATGTCGGTTGAGTAGGAGATAAAGAACCTTCATTCCTTTCATACTGAATGTCTGGAATCGATCTCTCAAAATCTACGAACATTCTCATCAATCTAGATCTGGGGATAGATCTAGAAGTGTGACAAGTTGGCCGCGTTTTGGAAGAAATTCTTGGCCTACTACTCATAATTTCTTGAATCTTGGGATATCTTGATTCTGAATAGAACTGAACTTCAACATCCCCGTTATGATGTTCTGTGATCTAGCATCCTCACTTTGTCTTGTAACAGGAGTATTCGCTCCTAGAATTCTCCAAATTGGATTCTGTGTGAGTTCACTCCATTGTAGAAGCTTTGGGACAGTCATAGAAGATTTCTCAATATTGACTTCCATAAGCATGGGGCTTCCTTTAGGAGATATTCCTAAAGCTCTCAGTGATACATTTGTTGAAGGAAATCGAACTCGAGATTTCCATGACCAGCGAAAATAAGCTCATTTCAAATTACAATCATGCATGAACATTACAAATTACAGTCGTACAGAAACATGCGATTATACAATTAATACAGAAATTACAACATGAACAACTACAAATGAACAAGGAGAAAACTCTACGAACATTAGTAGACTCGTCTCCACGCTCCTTTGCGCATGAATGCTCAAACATAGCAACCTCGAACGCTCGATCTACATGACCGCAACACAGCATGAACACTTTGCGCTCGAACTCAGCGACTGCCTTGGTCACGAACTCCTCAGTAACATGAACGGCCTCCACAGAACCTTGACGGTGTCGAGTTAAGTATGACACCACCAAGAAGGTTACCTTGGTATTCTCGGTGTGAGAATCCATAGGGTGGGCTCGTACGGACTTGGTTTGAGGCAGATGAAGGAATAAACATCGATCGTGTACACGATTAGGCAAGTGGGAGATGGTGGAGACCTATCGTATAGGTCAATGCCCAATCGTCTAGCTAAAGCTATGTGATCGTCTAGCAAAAGCTATGCAATCGTTTAGCTCGGTGTCTGTTGCCTACAAACACTACACAATCGTTTACTTTGGGCAATTTGTCGCTTAGTAAATACTACACGATCGTTCAGCTCACCCAAGCTGTCGTTTAGTAAATCTGTATTTACTTGACAACTACCGTGAGTTTATTTTTTGCAGAGAGAGAAACTCAAATAAAACTTTTTCAATGTTTGTAAAACCTTTTACAAAACTTACTAAAATTAGGAAAACAATTTTCCTTTTAACTCACGGTTACCATGGATCACCAATAACTACTCACTCAATTGGTTATTAAAGAAAAAGAATTAATTATCCAATACTTAATATTATTATAAATATAAATGATAACCAACTTATCATACTATATTTATAACCTATAGTTTTAATATTTCATCTCATGAAACATATAAACCATAGTTTTTTTTTCTATTCGATGGTACTTAATGTAAATCTCATTTACATCAATCCTCCACTAGATGTATCTCATATATCATACCGATTATATCGTATATAATCAAAATACCTCTTGTGAATTTGAACATTTCAAATCAACACCAAGAACTGATCCTCAACTGAATCCATTGAGCTACCAAGGGGATCTTATGGACCTGTAGCTCGAAGCTCCAATGGTACGTGAATAACTGACTAAACTCTTTAGTCACGGGATCCACCATTTGTTAACTACCAGACACTCCACTAAAGACTGACAACTAAACTCTCCTTACCATAGATATATTATGTGTCCATCTTAACCAATTAGCAGTGCCACAACCCTTCATAGATCGCTCGTAAGTACAGCTCGGCCAATAACCGTTATGCCTCTGTAGTTACATCTGTCTCCTTAAGTACCATTGATCCCTCTAATGAATATAAGTCATAGTCCTACTATGACTAAGTCTTCTTTTCCAAAGAAAAGCTATGGCCACTATGTTCAAGCCCCGGAATTAGCCCTTAAGGGACCAATCTCTCTACTTATCCCTGCTTCGGAAAAGTTCATCTTGTGGATTGAGTTCCCAGCTCCCAGATCAGACAATCCCCAAAAAGGTAGTTATGTTGAGTTGGCAATCTGACCACTCTCACTCATACTAATCAAAGGACTGCCCTCAAAGGCAGGAGTTCCCAAAACACTCAGGATTGAGGTCGTGTCACCTATGATCATTTAGGTTTGATGCAAGTCTATAGTATCAACGACGTAATATACAGAGTCTAGTCATCTCGTGGTCCAGGTCTTATACAAACTTTTTGTATAGGACACCCCCGCTCGCACGTCTCCACATGAATGGTCAGGATCTACCATCTGTAGTAGTTTACAACACTTGCAAATCTCTACAAAGCGGGTCGTATCCATAGTGTCACCAGGATCAAGTATCCCACCTTAATCCTTATACTACAGACCTATTTAGGTTCTTAAGGCATGATCCACTTGTATATCACATATACATGCTTAAGTTCACATAAGATAACTAAGGAGCTTTGTTTATTGGATATGAGTAAATGCTAGAATTAAATAATATTTATTTTATTCATTAAACAATGTGTATCTTTATAAAACAACAAGTCTCTAGGAGAATTAGGACACCAATCCCAACAATCTCCCAGTTGTCCTAATGACTCAGGAGATTAATTTACAATACAATATAAAAATGTACAATATACAATAAACTAGGGCATACCCCAATATCATCTCCCACTTTCCCTAGACAAGATGTCGCATGTCCCGCAGATCCAGACTCTCCAGGTGACCCTCGAACACTTTAGCCATGAGGGTCTTTGTAAAGGGATCAACAACGTTGTGCTTCGATGCGATCTTCGTGACTATCACATCACTGCGATGCACAATCTCCCTGATCAGTTGATATTTCCATTCTATGTGCTTACCCCAACGATGACTCCGAGGTTCCTTCAAATTTGTCACAGCCCCGCTGTTATCACAATAAAGAGTGATAAACAAATCCATATTTGGAACAACTTCCAAATCTAAAAGGAACTTCCTCAGCCAAACAACCTCCTTAGTGCTTCACAAGCCGTTACGTATTCGACTTCCATAATAGAGTCCGCGATGCATCCTTGCTTAATGCTTCGCTAGACTACAACCCCTCCATTCAGAGTAAACACTGACCCTGATGTCGATTTGTGAGAATCTCGATTGGTCTGAAAGTCAGAGTCTGTGTATCTTGTAAGGATCAGATCTTTATCTCCATACACAAGCATGTAGTCCCTTGTTCTCGAAGTACTTAAGGGATGCGTCTTGACGCCCGTATCATTGTCAAATCCTGATTAAACTGATATTGACTGGACACAATTCCTACTGCATGGCAAATATCGGGTTGAGTTACATACATTGCATTACATCAAGCTTCCTACCAAGCAGAAGCATAGGAATCACGTCTTAAATCTCCTCAACTTCTTGAGGTGTCTATAGACCATTTTCCTTAGGACAAAAATGATTCATCGCCTGAAGGTAAAAACCCCTCTTGGAATCCTGCGATCCTGTTACCTGATCAAACTTTGATCAATGCCACTACAGATGCCTGAGACAAGGCTAACCGTTTGTTCTTGGGATCCCAAATGATCTGGATCCCAAAGGAACATTACTATGTTCACTCAAATCTTCATTTGAGGACTACGGCAACTAGCCAACTCTTAAATGCTCCGAGTCAGATACCCTACATTCATTCCCAATGAGTAAGGATATCATCACATATATATCAGCTACCAAGACAAGCTACGAGCTATATGATGATCTTCTTTTGTAAACACAAGGCTCCATCCAATCGTTTCATGATCAAAGCCAAACGAATTGACTAGCGTTGTTAAAATCTGATGTTCAAGACTTAGATGTTTTGTTCAGCCCCATAAATGGACCTTTGAGCTTGCAAACTCTTTTGCTCTTAATCTGGAACTATGAACCCTCTTTGAGTCTATAGATGTCTTCTCAAGATTACCATTTAAGAAAGACCCAGTCTTTGACGTCCATTTTGCCATATTTCATAATCATAAATGTGGCTGTATGGACAAGAGAAGTCCTGATAGACTTGCAAATTACAACAGGTGGAGAAAAGTTTTCCTCATAGTCAACTCCCGTCAAACCGGGGAATATAAACCTTTTGATCCCGGTCTAGCCTTAAAGGTTTGCACCTTTCCATCTACACCTCTCTTTCGCTTATAGATCCACTTACACCCAATAGGTCTTACCCCATCAGGTGGATCAACAAGCTCCCAGACATTGTTGAAGTACATAGACTCCATTTCCTGGTTCATGGCCTTAACCCCTTCATTTTTGTCAACATCCTCTATTGCTTTCTTAAAAGACAACGGATCCTCGACCCCATCATTCATAATGATGTTTTGGGCTTCAGTCAAACCCATGTAGCAATCTAGTGGGTTCACAACCCTTCTACTACGTTGAGGCAATCTCAACTCTTGAGCTGGTTGACTAGACGTTCTAACCTCAACAACTCTTGTTGATCTGTCGGCCTGTTCAACAACTCTTGTTGAACCTTCAGCAGTCTCAGTCTCACTAGAGATTTCACCTAAAACGAGCTTACTTTGTGGCTTATGATTCCTCATGTGATATTCTTTCAAGAAGATAGCATTAGTGGAAACAAACACTTTGTTTTCACTCGGATCATAGAAGTATCCACTTCTCGTTTCCTTGGGGTAGCCTACAAAGAGGCAAACCTTCAAACGCGGTTCTAACTTCCTTGGGTTAGTCGCTAGCACATGTGCCGAACAACCCCAAATCCTGAAGTGGCGTAAACTACCTTTACGGCCTCTCCATAACTCAAAAGGTGTTTTAGAAACACTTTTCGAGAGAAGATTGTTTAGAATATAACATGCAGTCTCCACCGTATAACCCCAAAACGGGTCTGGAAGATGAGCGTAACTCATCATAGACCGAACCATGTCTAACAAAGTTCTGTTTCTCCTTTCTAATACACCATTCTGCTGAGGTGTAGTAGGGGTCGAAAGTTGGGATGCAATCTCATGTTCTATCATATAGTTCTGGAATTGGAGGTCCATATACTCTCCAGCACAATCAGATCATAGTGTTTTTATCTTCTTACATAACAAGTTTTCAACTTCAGCCTTATACTCCTTGAACTTGTCAAGGGCTTTAGACTTATGTTGCATTAGGAAGAGATACCCAAACCTTGAATAATCATCTATGAAATAGATGAAATATTCATACCTACCTCGAGCTCTAACATTCATCGGACCACAGAGGTCTGAATATACAAGCTCCAAGGCTTCCTTGGCTCTGTAACCTTTTCCAGTAAAAGGTCATTTGGTCATCTTGCCTTCGAGGCATGATTCACATACCGGAAAGGAGTTTTCTTCTAAACTCTTTAGAAGTCCACTTTTCACCAACTTCTCAATCCTATTGAGGTTGATGTGACCTAACCTTAGATTTCAAAGATGGGCATTTTCTTTTGGAGAAACCTTTGGTCTTTTAGCTGTTGTTGGTGTACTGAACATTTCAGTGTTAAACAAGGCTTTTATGACTAACGGCCTTGGTACGTATAAGTTATTTTCCATTGAACCATAACCAATCTCCATTCCATTCTTGAACATAAACACTTTATTCTCAGAAAATGAGACGGTGTAGCCTTGTTCAATGAGACAAGAAACTGAGAATAAGTTCCTCTTAATATGAGGAACTACAAAAACATTATCCAGTAACAGATAATGTTTCTTATCAACAAATAACTTCAGCCTACCTACAGCAACAGCTGAAACAACCTCACCAGTACAGACTCGAAGAGTCATCTCTCCCTGTGGCAACGTTTGCCAGGAACTGAATCCTTGGTAAGAGGAACTGACATGATTGGTAGCACCTGAATCAAGGATCCAGGCAGAATCATCATTCTCTACCAGACTCGTCTCCAAGATCAATAAATCATATTTATTGTCTTGTTTCCTCTTTTGGAGAGTAGTGGGATCGAGGTCGTTTGCCACGAAATTCGTTTCACACGATTCTTTCCATTGTAAATACTCTGTAATTTTAAAAGCTTTAAATGAAAATACTAACGAGTTACTGAAAAGAAAAACACATTGACCTACGTTAGGTTTTAAGCAAATACCCGTTGTAAAACAAAACAACATCCAATAAGATTTTAGCAAAACTAACATGAAGCCCGTGTGACATCTAGTTTTGCAATAATGCTTTAAAGGTTTAGGACAAAAGCTGCCGAAGGGAGGTCAGTTATCCCTCCTCTGAATTGAGAAGATCTCAACCAATCATTAATACCATAACAACTCTTGTTCGTATAACAACTAGCCATCATTGATTTGGCCAAAAGATCATTAACTTACTTAACAACCTCCCGTAAGTGTGACCCACCATTTTAAGCCCTAGAAGTCCATCCCAAAAGGCCAATCCAAAGGGAAAAACCTAAAGCGACCCTATCCATTTCTGGAGTTCACCTTGATATTGACCAACTGCACAAAACCCATTCAAAGGGGGACACTCTTAGGGTGCCACGAGGGAATACAGAATGATCTCAGCCAGACGACCTTCTTAACAGCTTCGCAACCCGTTATGTACTCCGCCTCCATAGTGGAGTCGGCGATGCACCCTTGCTTAGTGCTTCGTCACACTACAACTCTTTCGTTAAAAGTAAAGACTGACCCTGATGTGGACTTGCGAGAGTCCTTATCAGTCTGAAAGTAAGAATCTGTGTATCCTGTAAGGATCAAATCCCTCGAACCATACACGAGCATGTAGTCCCTCGTTCTCTGAAGATACTT